>NC_080695.1:62065640-62350727 GCF_030445035.2 Dasypus novemcinctus
AACCCCAGACCAGTGTGAAGTTAGGTCAGTATTTATTTCATTCATGCTGTGGCTCGCTTCATCTCGGGGCACTATAGTGCTGGTGCCTGGTCCCATCCAAGCAAACCACCTGAGCTGACTCTAGAGAGGGTCTGGAGAGGGTCTAGAGGCATTTCACCACGTGGCTGCACAGATAGGAACACTGGGAGCATTGATAGGTAGTAAACTTTCTGCCCATTGGCCCCAAGAAGCAGTGCAGATGGATTTCCAAGTTCCCTCGTACATGAGACCTCTCTCTGAATTGCCAGAAAGAGTTGAGGGAGAAATAGACTAATTTTCTGTTGCCCAGAACCTTGCAGTTTGATCAAACTTACACAGGTTCCAACATCAGTCTTTGCAAGGTAGTGATGTATCTGTATTTTATCCTCAGTGCTGTGGACTCATCGGTTTGAGTGGTTTTATCTGTGGGTTATAAGTATTACAGAAGGGGAAAAGAAGCTTTATTGGAACCACGCATCTCCTGTACTTTAAAAGATAACAGAGCTAACTGAAGTATCGAGAACTTGGTTAAAAGTAGGACTGAGAACAATTCTAGTTCACCAGGCAGCTGCCTAGGACTGCTCACTATTCTTTCATCTCAGATGTGGGGTACTGTGCAGTGTTAAAGTAGCTTATTTCCTCTTTTTTTCTACAATGATAGATATTACAAGAGGGATCCTTTTTCTAAAAGAAGAAATAATTCTCTATTTGAGTGTAGACATGTGGCGCAATAGAAAGAGAATATGTTTCACAGTCTGCCAGGAGGGCCCTGGTTCATTTATTCTGTCTCTGTTGGCCAAATGGGAATAATTACATCATGAGGAAGATGACATGAGATGGCGTTATGTAAACTTCCTGCAAGTGCCTGACCTTCTTCCTTGTATTTTCTTATCCCTGCTTCTTATCACTGAGCTTTGAAAGACTATGGTGAATGTTTCCCTAGCAATATCTGACCAAGTACTTAATGGGATTTGTCTGGGGAAAGAAAGTTTTATTGACTACTGGCTTGATGCAGAAGATTTTAAGGGTAGGGGTAACTGACTGACATTATTGCAAGGGAGGAAATAAGCAGTTAGGGCTCAGACTGCTTTTAGTTTTAGCAAAAACAGATGCTAAGCATTTAATTGTATGTCAGCAGAGTGATATACAGGGCCAGCTCTTGTTGAAGTGTAAATAAACTAAAATAAGCTAACAAGTAGTTGTTCTAGAATTCATGCTGTATTAAAGACAAGTGCATTGATGATATTTGGAAATTGAGCTTTCTAGGTGATGGGGATTTTCTTACTTCTTGATAGTCGTGAGTCTTAGGAAAGCCTGCACTCAGCTGATCCCCGTCATCTTATTTTCCTGCCTGTATTGTTGTATTTACTTAGTTAGATAAAAATAAAAATAACAGGAAGAGACATTATTTGAAATTAGTGTAACTTGATGGTTTGGTTAGTGTAATAATTGTTTTCAGATAACATATACCTAATGAGTTATGGCTGAGGTTAGTTGCCATTATTAAGTAGAGGTAAGTTGAATTTCTGAGATTTTCAGATACTGTTTAGTTACTTTTGGAGTGGTCTGCAGTCTCTCCACTGCTTTCCAAGTGCTGGCGTGAAGGCGCCTGAGAGTCCTGCAGACCAGACTGGGAGTGGTTAGATGGGGAGCCAGAGGTTTTCATTGTGGAGATAAAGTATTCTGCTCTGTTTAAAGCTGATACTCAGAACTAGTGAGTTTATAGACATTTTTTTAGTAAGAAAATGTTCTGTACTCTAATTCCATACTTTGCTTACTTTAGAAACTTATTTCTTTTGAAAACATTGGGAAAGAAAGCTTAATTTTGTGTCTATTTTAGGCTTATAGTCAATTTGAATAGAATCACAAATTTCCTTTTAAACTTACATTATTAAGCATTAGCATGGATAATAATGTTTATTCTGCCTACATGTAAAAATTAAGCAGTTTTACTAAGGGTACTCTGTTTTAAATGTTATACTTTTTAATATATACAGCTGTGCAATCATATTGCGTCTGGAAAAAAATGTCAGTATGTTGGAAACTGTTCCTTCGCTCATAGTCCTGAGGAACGAGAAGTATGGACCTACATGAAGGAAAATGGAAGTAAGTTATGTTTAACTCTGTTGTGGACATCCGTGAAATCTAGCCTGCCTGAAAGTGTGTTTTCTTTCTATAAATAGGCCAGCTTCCTGTAAACACAGAAAGCTGTTTGCATTCTACATAACCGCACTGTGCTTCACTGGTTACTGTTAGATAGGGACAACTGCTGGAAAATGTGGCCATGGCCTCAGAGGAGTAGGAGCTGGTGTCTGATTTGTGTTTGGTTTAGTAGAATCTTGACGTGAACACAGACATCTGCATCCTTTGATGTAATAGATGTGTTCCTGAAAAAGGCTCTGGGGAAGTTCAGCTCTTTCATGGCTATTTAAACCAGTTTGTTCCTTTAATGACTAGTAACCCTGCTAGATTAGGGGGTTTCTTCAAGGAGGTCTTGCTTGTAGTTTCACCGGTCCAAGGGAGAATGTTTATCTTGGTCAGATTTCAAGTTTATTGTAGGAGCCTTTGAGAGGAGCCTCAGACAGCTTTTCACTTTTGACCATAAAATGTATTACCACAAGAATGATTGTTTTTTAATCCTGAGTAAACTGATGGAAATTCACTGGCTACCTAAGATCAGCAGTCTCTGCAAGAACCAATTGGATTTAAGAGTATCACCACATTTCAATCACGTGTAAATTCAGTGACTCCTAGATGAAAGGAACTCCTTCCCGACCGTCTTGCTTGGAGTAAGGACACAGCGCCGGGCCTTCCTGGAGGTGTGCCTGCTCGTCATTGCTCTCACAGTGGACCTACTGCCGCTGGTCTTCAGGGGGAGGGTTTCTAGTTCACTCTAATCTGAGCCTGATGATACAGTGTTAGAACCACCCGGCAGGCAACAAAGCCAAGTTTTGACCAGCTCCTTTTTACTACATTTTTTAGCACAGTGGTTCTCAAGTAAAGATGATTTTGTGCCCCTCACGACTCCAGGGGACATTTTGATTGTCCTGACTTGGGCCAGGGGAGCCCTCCTGGCATCTAATGGTAGAGGCCAAGATGCGTGTAAATATCCCTCAGGGCACAGGATAGACCCCCAGAGCAAAGAACGATCCGGCCCCAAATGCCAACAGGCCAAGGCTGAGGCACCTGGTCTTAGCACTTGGCAGTAATGCAGAATACACTTGTTCTTACTATAGGAAGCAGCTGGCAGCCACTGCCCAGGACCTGCTCACAGTCCAGTGGTTACAGATTGCACCCCAGCAAGTCAGTCCTCCTGGGCTGCGGCTTGCTTGAAGAGCACCTGCCAGAACCTTCGTCCCACAGTTGTGTGTTTCTCATCTTCCTCAGTGAACAGTGAGGGGTACATCAGCTCCAGGCCCCCCATGCCAGGCGAGCAGCCTTGTTCTTCCTGCCCTGAATACGTGCATTTCACGGGGGGCAACACAAAGTGATGCTGTGGCTATTTTTGGCGTCCCCTTATGGTGGTTTCTGAGGTTGAAACACTCCAAAGTGCCTTGCAAATGAAGGGAGGAGTTAATTAATCTTGACAGCTAATGTTTGCAGCCTAACAGTCCTGAATTTAGTTCTCAAGCTTGAGAGTTTACCTGCTGCTTGGATATAGGCTAATATAATTAGTCTCTGTTCTGTCCTCTCACTTTTCTTTTCAACTTTTTATTTTGAAATAATTTCAAATGTACTGGGCATTTGCAAAAATAATACAAAACCAATATAGAGAACTCCAATATACCCTCTATCCAGGTACCCAGATTTACTAGCTTTTAACATTTTGCCACATTTGTTACATCATTTTCTTTCTTTGGTTTTTTTCCTTCGTCCTTTTCTTCCTTTCTCCCTCCTTCCCTTTCACCTATCATCTATGTATTTGCTGAACATTTGAGAGCTTAGCATACATCATGCTCCTCTACCACTTAATACTTCTGTGTATATTTCATAAAAACAAGAATATTCACTTATGTAACCTTGTTAAGAACACTTACAAGAAGTTTCGCATTGATATAAAGCATATCAATATTTTTTTTTTGCAATTGTCCCAATAATGTTTTTTTATTATTTTTAGAAGATTCTGGGGATTGAACCCAGGACCTTGTACATGAGAAGCAGGTGCTCAACCACTTGAGCTACATTTGCTCCCAATAATGTCATTATTTTCTCCTCTTTTATTAGATAGATCCAGGATCATGTATTTCATTTAATTGTCATTTGTTGGTCCTTTTATTTTTTAATTGTGGAAACATATAAAACATCAGCTTTCCCAGCTCAGCGACTCCCAAGCATACCATTCAGTTGGTTTAATCACATTCACAAAGTTGTACTTCCCTCCCCACTTTCATATACCAGAATGTTTCCATCACCTCAAACAGAAACTCTGCACCTATTATGCATTAACTCCCCATTCTCCTCTCCTCCTGCCCCCGTTAACTGTACTCTACTCTCTGATTCTAAGAATTTGCAAGTGGAATTGTACAATACCTGTCCTTGTGTATGTGGCTTCTTTCATTCAACATGATGTCTTCAGGGTTCATCCATGTTGTCACATGCATCAGAACTTCATTCCTTTTTACAGCTAATATTCTATTGTATGTTTATACCATATTTTGTTTTTCTGTTCATCTGTTTGCAGACATTTGGGTTGCTTTCATCTTTTGGCAATTGTGAATAATCCTGGTATGAGCATACTCAGTGTGCAAATACCTGCTCAAGTCCCGGCTTTCAGTTCTTTGGGTATATACCAAGTAGTGATACTGCTGGGTCATATGGTAGTCCTATGTTTAACTTTTTGAGGAGGTGCCACACGGTTTTCGACAGTGGCTGCACCATTTTGCATTCCCACCAAAAATGTACAAGCATTCCTGTTTTTCCACATCCTCGTCAACACTTGTTTATGTTTTTTAAAAATAATAGCCATTTTAGTGGCTGTGAGATGGTATCTCATTGCGGTTTGATTTACATTTCCCTAATGGCTAATGATGTTGAACATCTTCTCATGTTTACTTTTCCTTTAAAAATGTGTGCTGATACAAAAAATGTGCATGGTGTTGTGTGTATTGAAATAGTCTTTACTTGTTGCTGAAAATAATTATATTTCTCTTCAGTACAAGATATGGAGCAGTTTTATGAACTCTGGCTAAAGAGTCAAAAAAATGGAAAAAGTGATGATTTTGCCAGTCAGTCAAACAAGGAAAATGGAAAACAAATTCACATGCCGACAGATTATGCTGAGGTTACTGTGAGTGCTGTTTGCTCATTCATCTCATCTTTGCTTCTGAGCCCCTGAAGGAGCCTTTCTTTTCCCACCTCTCCACAGGCTGGCACCATTGCTTGCAGCCTGCCTTTCTGGTAGCCTCGCTTTCTCTCTTCAGTGGCCCCTGCCATTAGCATTAAGTCTTCCTTGTTCTAAAAAATATTTTCCTTGATCCTATTTCCGATCTTGGCCCCAGAGAAATGAGTCCCAGTCCTAGTTCCTCTCAATCTCCGTCCTAGCCTGTGACCTTGGGGAGACTAACCTCCGAGGCGTTAGCATGTACTCGGCCATGTGGGCTGCTGCCTCCTTCCCTCCTTACCCGTCTACAGTCTGCCTTCTGCCGCCACAGTCCACCAAGACATCTGTCATTGACCTGTGGTCTTTCACAGTTTTGGTTTTCTCTTTTTAAAAATTCAAAAAAGTAAAGAGAATAATGTAATGAATATCTCGAGCTCATCACCCCAAGCTAACCAGAGTTAACAGTTTGTTGTTGTTTCTGTAAAATAAATACAACATTAAGATAAAGTTGAAACCCCATTTGTTCCCCTTCCCAGAGGGAATCAGATCCGGTGTGTATTTTTCCAGGCTGTGTTTACATATCTTACGAAACAGATTTATTCTTGAACAAGCTATAGTTCTGCCTGGTGTGCTTTTTAAAATTTATGGAAGTGTATGTGCGATTCTGCTCCTTGTTTCTTGTTCTGTTTTTTGACACCCTTCTGTATAGATTCCTGTGGATCCAGGTGCATTGTCCACCTGCATGGCTCATCCGTGGCCCAGTCTTGCCGTGTCCCTTTGTGAACTCCTGTCATCCTCTCAGGGCTCAGCACCAATTCATTTGCTGCCTTGCAACCCACCTGGGGTCTTGATTAAATTATAGAATCTCGGTCTGCACCAAGAGTGACTGAGAATCTAGTGGGAGTTCTCCAGGAATCTTTATTTTTGTCTGGTGTTGCAGATGCAATTACCCAGAAAATTTGTGAAACACCATTCAAGCACTTGAAACTTAACATCTGTTTGGCACTTAAGTCCCACCTTAGCAGAGTTCCTTCCAAGTAGTTCTGTCCCCTCAGGGCAGCGTCCTACCAGCATCTTTACCCCCCTGGCGCCTGGCACAAGTCCTGGTCCACAATAGGGCTCAATTCCTGCGCCTTGACTGGACTTGCTTGTCCTCTGGAGCTGGCATGCATGTCCTGGTCTTCCCATTCTCTCTGCTTTTCCCCATGGTGTTAATTCTTCCCAGAATCCTAGCTGGAATCTGGCATCTCTTCCTCTCAACAAACATCCTTGTTTGCATACTGGCTCCTCTTGCCTCCTTGCTGGCGCCTTCCTGGACACCTGGCAGAACCCATGCCCTCCCTCACCACCCTGCCTGCTCTCTGTGGCCTGTGTTCTGGCCCGCCTCCCAAGCTGGGTCCTTTCCCGGTCCTTCCTCAGACTTGGATGTTCTTGCCCAGCTTCCCCTGCTACCCTGCTAGCCTGGGCTCCCTAAGAATAGAGCCCGGGTCTTCGGTGGGTTGTGCCTAGTCCACCTGGAGTCCTGAACAGCCTGTAAGCCGCTGAGAGGCACATGGGTTGCACTCACTGATGGGACACGTGTCTTCCATGCCTGCAGGTGGACTTTCACTGCTGGATGTGTGGGAAGAACTGTAATAGTGAGAAGCAGTGGCAAGGCCACATCTCCTCAGAAAAGCACAAAGAGAAGGTTTTCCACACAGAAGATGACCAGTATTGCTGGCAGCACCGCTTTCCAACAGGGTATTTCAGTATTTGTGATAGGTACGTAGGTTTTAAAATTTTTCCACATAAAAACGGCTGATCTTGTATAACTCTTTAGAACATTATGTCAATAGGCAAAATGATACAGTCTGCTAGAATTTGTTGCTGTATCTGATGAACCCAGCTACTTGCTCAGACTTTTTAGTTGCTTGTTGAACATTTCTTAATCACTCTACTGTGGTTATGTAAAATTTACTGGTCTCCTGACACTGGTTTAAAAGGTCCTAATATGACTTAATAGAGAAGTGTTTTCATTCAAAATTGCCCAAATGACTGCAGCTCCAATTTTCTAATTCTTCCCCAAAATTTTTGCTCTAACTAGATATGAACCAGTTTTAAACTACCTTAAATTATATTTCAAGTGTGACTCTGGAACTTAATCAGATCAAAGGACAATATTAGCATAACAATGTCAATCTTTTTATTTAGAAAATTATCAAAGAAAAGTGAGATAATATTGAATTGTTCCTCATTTTGTTAAATCACCGTTTATATTTCATTTATATTCATGTGATACAAAAACTGTGGAAGGCATTTTTTTTTTTACTTTATCTTGCTTATGATTCCATTTCTTTCTACCACATCAGGAAGGATTATGGTCTTCTATTTTCTCCCATCAAACAGAATTTTTCATAATATGGTTTTAATCAACTTAAAATAGTTGAAAGCACTAATTTCTCTATTGTAGGCATCAAGGCTATAAAATATTCATTTTTCTAAGTTTAAGATTCCTAACTAAAATTTTATGCAAATCATAAAGCTAGGGAAGCATAAATTTTTAAGAACCATAATGCAATTTTTCTAAACAACTTGTGGTCTCTTAACCAAGCTGACTTGCCCTAATAGGTATATGAATGGTACCTGCACGGAAGGAAGTAGCTGTAAGTTTGCACACGGCAACGCTGAACTTCACGAATGGGAAGAAAGAAGAGACGCCCTAAAAATGAAGCTCAACAAAGCAAGAAAAGATCACTTAATTGCCCCAAATGATAATGACTTTGGAAAATATAGTTTTTTGTTTAAAGATCTAAACTAATATGCTGGCTTTTATGTATGTTATCTAATCAGAGCATTGACCAGAAAAATTGAAAGTGTTCCAAAGCACGTAGCAGAGGAGCTGCAGATTTCTGCTTGTATTGGCATCTATCGTTCCTCCTGAGCAGCAACCCACAGTAGGTAGGACAACGGGCTGTTTAACAGGTCTGGCCACGCTCTCACGAAACCATTGGCATCAAATGGTGAAGTGACCACTGCCCAGTTGCCATCTGTTGAACAGACTTTTGGATGAAGTGTGATGGAGAAGAGGATACGGACGACTCCCTGAGTTGGTCCTTCAGATAAGAACCATGAAGATAAAGAGAATAAACACTTGTATCAGAATGCATGATGGATGAAATTCTTTACCTGTTTTAGCGGAACGAATTTGTTTACTATAATAAAGTTTGCTACTTATCTGTATGTAGGTTGCTAAAAAGGATTTTCTTAACTCCAATTTTAAGCCAAATAACCATTTAACACTAGTATATGTTAAATGGGGGTATTTTTCTGTATTTGTATGTTTCACTATAATAAGGGAACTGAGGATAGTTGCATTGAGAATATTTTGGAAAAAAAAAATCAGTTGACTCAAATTATTTCTTGGTCTTTTGCTGTTTAAATGATGATTTTGAAAGATTATACTTGTACTGTTGGTATTGTGTAGTGTATGGACCAATATTGCCTGTAATAAAGATTTTATATAGAGATGTCTTTCACTTTTTGGTGTGGAGCTTTCTTCATACACACACAAAAATATAATTGAAACTGGGTACTGAAATAATTTTTTTTTTTTTAAGGAGGTAACAGGATTGAACCCAGGACCTCATACATGGAAAGCAGGCTCTCAACCACTGAGCTACATCTCCTTCCCAGTGAGAGCCAGTTTTTTTTGTTTTGTTTTTAGGAGGTACTGGGGGATCAAATTATTTAGCAAATCAGATGTTCTCGTAAAGTAATAAAATTGGTCTTAACTACCTTCCCACAGAGAGGGAAACCAGAGCTTCTCCTAGTATCTCCAAGAACGCCAGTTTCTGGCAAGTCAATTCTGAGGTCTTCAAAGTCTCCAACAAACGCAGAGTAGCCCAGAGGACCCAGTTCAGGGCTTGGGGTTCACTCCATTATCTGCTTCTTGGGCCATATTAGGTACATCCTGTTTTGCAAGTAAACATGGAGCAGCTTTAAAATTCATGAGCAATATTTCTCTCTGGCTCTAAGAAAGGATTAGTATCTGGGAGATATATATATATATATACACACCTTCTTTTCCCCTTCTCAAATTCCACCATTTGATCATGGTATAAAAAGTTATCACAGAACCTCAGGTACAAGGTCAAGTTGGGGCTGAGCTAACCTTTGTGCAGCCTGACCCAGACTGCTGAGAGTATTCTGAAATGCATTTATAATTGTTCCAGAGAATGTCCTGGTGCCAGAGAAGCAGCCCAAATGTCCAGAAATAGAAGAGGAAAGGAACTCCCCCTTTATTAATCCAAGGTGGTTTCCTGGCCTGTAAGACACTGCCTTACATCACCGTGGGTCTAATGAGACAACCCACAGGCAGTAAAATGCCAGGTGCCTATGGAAGTAGGGTAGACTCCAGTCCAGGCATCTACAGTGAATGGGGGCTGGTGACTTACCCATGTGTGACTCAAATCCACACAAAGAAATGAAGAGAACTAGAAATGGAAAGTTAATATAAAAATCGTTCAGTGTATTTCTTTTTCTTCTTTAGCTTCTTTAAAAGAAGATTATATAAAACAATAACAACCCTTTTATTTGCTCGGTTTGTAATATAAATAAACAAAAAAAAGAATACTAGCACAAAAAAAGAGGAGGAGGGAGAAGTGGTTGTGGCTCAACTCAGAGCTTCTGCCTACCATATGGAGGTTCCAGGGTTTGATCCCCAGGGCCTCCTGACCCGTGTGGTGAGCTGGCCCATGTGCAGTGTTGCTGCACGCAAGTAGTGCCATGCCATGCAGGGGTGCCCATGTGCAAGGATCGCACCGCATAAGAAAAGCAGCCCGCCCAGGAGTGGTGCCGTACACACAGGGAGCTGACATGGTAAGATGATGCAACAACAACAAAGCAACAGTTTCCCGTGCTGCATGACAAGAATGCAAGCGGGCCCAAAAGAACACACAGCAAATGGACAGAGAGAGCAGACAACAGGGGGTAAGAGGAGAGTAATAAATAAAATAAATGTTGAAAGAAAAAAAAAAAAGGAGGAGGGAACAGAGCTAGATTGGAGCAGTTTCTGGAATTCAGTAAGTATATAAACCTAAAGTAGATTCTGATAAATTAAAATGTATATTGTCTGATTTATTGGACTTACCACACTCAGCTAAGAT
Source organism: Dasypus novemcinctus (assembly GCF_030445035.2). Classification (NCBI taxonomy): domain Eukaryota; kingdom Metazoa; phylum Chordata; class Mammalia; order Cingulata; family Dasypodidae; genus Dasypus; species Dasypus novemcinctus. The sequence goes on from NC_080695.1 coordinate 62,076,123, forward strand.
GGAGTTGAAGAAGGACAATCACCACACCGTGGAGCCTAGAGTGATTACAACTGAAAATGGGAGGACTGCATCCAGCATCCATGTGGAATCTGAGCCTCCTCTTGACATAGAGGTGCAATGGACACAACCAATCCAATGTCCACATAGAAGAGGTGGCATGGAATTGGGAAAAGTGGACATGGTGGACGATGGGTATGGGGAAGGGCAGGAGGAGATGAGAGATGGAGGCGTCTTTGGGACATGGAGCTGCCCTGGATGGTGCCTCAGAGGTAATCACCGGACATTGTAAATCCTCATAGGGCCCACTGGATGGAATGGAGGAGAGTGGGGGCCATGATGTGGACCATTGTCTATAAGGTGCAGAGGTGCCCAAAGATGTACTTACCAAATCCAATGGATGTGTCATGATGATGGGAACGAGTGTTGTTGGGGGGGGAGAGGGGGGGTGGGGGGGTGGGGATGAATGGGACCTCACATATATATTTTTAATGTAACATTATTACAAAGTCAATAAAAAAAATTAATTAAAAAAAAAAAAAAAGATTCCTAAAAAAAAAATAAAATAAAATAAAATAAAATGTATATTGTAATCCCTGGACAACCACTAAAATTGCTCTAGGTAAATAATCATTTACTTGCCTAAGTAAAAACAGGTACAGAATCATTAAAGGAATTAATGGTGTATTAGAAAATATCCATTCCTCTTACATTTTTTTAATGTAACTTTTTGTGCTCTATGTATCTTTTAAAAAAAGACAATTAAAAAACAAGTATAAAAAATTTTAGAAATAGACACATTAAGAATGTCAATGCCATTGAACCATATACTTAAAAATGGTTAAAGTAGCAAATTTTATTTTATTTACATTTTACCACAATAAAAATTTCTACAGCAGAAAATGTATATATAGAGAAAACAACATGAAATAAAACAAAATTGTCTTTGTATATCAAGGAAAAAAAGAAAATGTCTATTTAATAAAAAGGCATTAAAGGAGGAACAACAACAAAAAGCAAGACACAGGAAACAAACAGCAAAATGATAGGCTTAAATGAGCTGCCACTACCAAATGTCTGGATAGCCAGGTGCTGGGTCTGGGTGGTTGACACTGAACGTTCAGGCCCAGCTGACAAGGTCGCTATTGTTAGCCCATTTTACAAACCTGGAAACAGAGAACCGGAGAGAGAATGCTACGATTTGCACACAGCTGACCTGTAACACAGGTGGGGATCTCTCACTCCTGGCTCTTGGCCAAGGCTTTTGTTTGCTTTTTTAATATTTCTATCTTTCTCATGACTCACATTGTCTCGGGTCACTCATATTTTTAAGTTTTATTTCCAGGGTTTGTAGTTAATGACAAGAGAAGCGGAGTCTCGACCTGAGCCCCAGGAGCTGTATAATTACGTATATTCACTTACCCCCAGGTACACTTGTCCCTCTCTCTCATGAAAACAATTACTTCCTGTCGCTCTCAAATCATTTTTCCTTCCTCGCTGACTTTTTTCGTTCGAAAACTCATTTAGAAAGGACCTAACATTTAGAGCCAGAGAGAGCACATTACTGAGCAAGTCCCTGCCACGGCATTTTGCAGGAGCGCCGCGCAAAGAGGGGGGGACCCGCCCTCCAAAACCCCCACTTAATAGCGAGAAGAAAACAACCTAGTCGTAATCTCCCTATCCCTTCCAGAAGCCTGCGATTCACAGGCTTCCCTAATTCCTTTCACTACTTTAGCGGGGGCGGGACACACACACACACACACGACCCTGTCTTGTTCGCATAAAAGGATGGACCGCGGCGGTACTGGGGGCGCACAGTGCAGGGGGTCGCTGCAGCAGTCGCTCAGCCCGGGCGGCCAGCATCTCAGTCAACCAGCGAGGTGACCTCGGCCACGTGGCTTCCCCCTTCTGTGAAGTGAGTACAGGCAGCGCAGACCCTCTGAGGGCCGTGGTGCAGGCAGACGGTGTCTGGACAACAGCACACCGGGAGGCAACAGTACCTAGGATTAGCTGAGCACTTACAAGGGACCGGGCGCTCTCCATGCATTACTGTCCTCAAACAGTCCCGTGAGACGTGGTCATCACCCCGTCTTGCGGGTGTGTAACCCGACGAACACAGGCTGAGCGACTTCTTTCCGGCCTCTCGCCTGGGTTCTCGGGCACTTTTCGCCCTTGCATGTGTTCTCCTTCCGTAAACCGGCACCCACGTCCTCTCGGGCAGATAAGGGGGCACCCGCTAGGAGTCAAACAGCCAAGCTCGCCGTTATCATCACGGCTCCTAAAGCCCAGTAGGTCCAGCGCGCTTCCTCCCGCCAGGTGGCGGGGACAGTGTCCGCGCAGACTCCACGGGAAGGGGCGGGGCTTTCCGGGTAGCGGCCGCCCTGGAGTCTGCCTCCGCGTAGATTCTGCGCCGGAGGGCGGGGCCTGTGGGACGCTGACGGGGCGGCGGGTGGCACGGTAGCGCAGGTGTCCGCGCAGACTCCGTGGGGGTGGGGGCGTGGCCTTCCGGGTGGGCGGACCTGCCGGTTTGGGGCGGTGGCGGCGTCGGCGCAGACTCCGCGGCCGGGGGGCGGGGCTGCCCGTACGGGGGCGGGATCGGCGGCCGCGGCGGGGCTGACGTGGAGGGTCCGGGTTAGCGGGCACGGCGGGCTGCAGGATTGGGAAGCAGCGGACCGGGCCGTGCCCTCCGGAGGGAGGCGGCGGCTGTATAAAGCCGGCGACGGGGAGCATGTAATGTCGGAATGCGGAGACCGCGGCGGCGGCAGCAGCAGCAGCAGCAGCGACGACGCCGAGGACGAGGGTGGCGGCGGCGGCGGCGGCCCCGCGGGCTCCGGCTCCCTCAGCCCGGCCCCGGCCGGAGCCTCCTCGGCGGGCCGGCTCCGCCGCGGACTGCGCGGCGCCTCCCTCATGGCTCTCCGGAGGCCGGAGCTGCTCTGCGCGGCTGTGGCTCTCGGCTGCACGCTGCTCCTCGCCTTCAAGTTTACCTGCAGGTGAGGCGGCCCGGACCCCTGGGTCCCGCCCGGCGCCCCCTCCTCCCCGCCGGCGGCGGGTGGTCGGCTCGGGCCTGCTGCGTGGAGACCACTAACGGCCCTGACGTGCGAGGGGGTCGTAGCGACCCATGCCCAGGGAGTTCGGGCCTGACCTTGCCTGGAACGCCGGGCTTGACGCCCTCCTTCCAGCCGGCGGCCATGGCTCCCAACACGCCCTTTCCCGGGTCGGCCACCCAGACACATGGCGAGGTTCGGGGTGCTGCCTGGCCCCCCTTAGCCCATTTTATTACCCAGGGAGGTGGGCCAAGTTTATGAGCTGATCTCCGCCTGCTGGGGTTTCTTGGCGTGCACCTGTCACTTCCGCATCGTTTGGAGGACCCTCATTTCCCTTCTATTTAATGTCCCTTATGCCTCCGGTGTACTGGTTGACTACTACCGTTTTAGGGTTCCAGACCCCTTTTAGAATCATGCGCTCAGTGATCTAATAATTACTTATCAGCACCCACCTACCTTGTGCCCGCACTCATCCAGGTGAGTAGGAAGTTCCTAGTGGGTGAGACAGACAGTGAACAAATAAGCACAATATAATTTTAATGGGTTTCAGTAAGTGCTACGCAGGGAATAGAAGCGACGGGGGTGGAGCAGACAGGCTTTTCTAAGGAAGTGACATTTGAAGCTTAATGGAAGGAGAGGGAGGGGCCAGCCTTGGGAAGGCCTGAGAGAAGAGTGTCCAAGGAAGCAGGAACAGCAAGTGCAGAGGCCTGAGGCTAGACAATCTTCGTGTTTTCCAAGAACTGGAATGAAGGCCTGTGTAGGCTGGAGTGTGGTGAGTAGGAAAGATGAAAGCTCTTCTGGAAGGTATGCAAAATTTTTGAAAATTACTTACATTTCAGGAGTACTCCTGGCCTCCCAAATCCACTGTGGATCTCCTGGGACCCTAACTTAAAAACCTGTGTTGCCACTGACTGGCATATCAGCCAAGAGAAAGATTTCAATTTGGAATATTTTTGTTGAATCTATTAAGCACAATATGTGGCCCCTAATGTCAAAGGACTGGGGATTTTGGTGGAAAGAGAATAAATTATAACAGCTGTCTTTTGAGTATTTGATGTGTGCCAGGTACTGTATTACGAGCAGGGCTTCTCAACTGTCTACGATTTGGAGCAGATATGGGGGCTGGGTGGGGGAGGGGACACCTGACCTGTGCATTGTAGGATGTTTATCAGCATCCCTGGTCTCTTCCCCCTAGAAGTCAAGGAGCACCCCTGACAGTCAAAAAATATCTTCAGATATTGCCCAACATCCTCTGGGCAGCAAAATTGCCTTACTTGAGAAATGCTTTACAGAAATGCATTTATTTATTTAACACAAATTGAGAGCCTAGTATGGCTCTCATTTAAACCTCACAATCCCCCATGAACTCTGGATAAACTGTTATTCTCCTTAATTTACAGATGAGGGAGTTGAGCCATGGGCAAGTCTCAAAACTTGCCCCAAATCACACCCAGCTAATAAGTGGCTAAGCTGAAATTGAACCCTTTACTGGCAGGAACTGGGCTCTTAACCGTTCTCTTTATCACATCTCCAATCAGGAAAATACACAAAATTCACAGGGTAGAATACTGCAAGGTGCCATTTGGATTCAAATTAGGAGGAAAGGTTTTCCCCATCCAGGAGTGGGTTGGGGTGCTTAATTGTCATCAGGATGGCCATATACGAAATAAAGCTTCATGTTTGCCTTGAGAGAACATGACTTAATGGATATGAAAGTCCTTTGAGATTTCAGGAAGAGGAGGCACTGTGAATCCAGTTTCTAGAGCTTTTTTTTTTTTTTTTAAGCCACTGGCAGATTTCTGTCTTCTAATAGACTAATTTTTTAAGAACCGTCTTTGATTGAATGGTGTCATAATACTATTTTCTGTTTTCTCACTGCGCAGCTGACTAAACTTTTGGTCCTTATTTTCAAATTTTACTTTTTAAGATCTTTGTTTTAACGAGGCTAGGTGCTTGAAAGGAGGGTTGTGTTCTAGCTTTTTTGTTTTTCTCTTTTTAAGTATTTTATTTTTTAATAGCTCTAGGCCTGAAATAATTGACTACCTTCTTCAGCATATGTTGCTTAGCCCAGTTCAAATCAAATAGTATAAAAAGATTGATTTGAGGTTTAGCTATAATTAATAATTTTGCATTTCTTGGGCATTTAATCTCTACCACCTGCATTTCTATGCATTTAATTTCCATAACTTCATCTTACTCTCCTCTAATTTGGAAGGAAAAAATATATTTTTATGTATGTGTATATTCATTTTGCTTTATTACATTTTGTAATTTCAGAGCTACTTAGGATCCTCTTTGGAATAAAGTGTAAGATATGAATTTCTTAAAAAAAATTTGGGGTCTAACAGGTCTTTTTCTTTTTACAAGCAACTCTTGAGTTTTCTGTACCTAAGACTCAGACTTCAGAGCTATAATCTTTCATCTGGGTATAGTTACTAAAAAATATTAAGCCAATTTAAGAGTTAAGTGGAATTTGTGAATGTTTCTGATAGAGTGGAAGCATGCGTTTCTCCTCCCTGGCTAATGTTTAGTTTTTGATGGGTCTTGTGTTTTATCTGGCTTCTTTACTCTTGCCACTCCTTTGAACATGCAGAGCAAAAATACAGTCAGTTTTTTCTATGTGTGTTTTGCTGTCTTTGACACTTAACACACAATTTAAGTAGTGGAAAAATCATACCTCCACAGGGCAGAATTTTGGATCTCTTAAAAATGTCACCTTTTTACCCTATTCCCTTATGTCTTGTCATTCACTTCTCAGCTTAAATGATACCACTGTGATCCTAACAAATCCCATTAGAGGAGCTACCCAGTCCCTCTGTCACATCACCTTGTTTAAATTCTCCACATGGCACCACTCATTTTGTGTCTTTTTATGGTTTGTTTATTCCTTTGTTTGCCTGTCTTACTTACCTAGAAAGTAGTCTTAAGAACACAATAGCATGTTCACTGCTATAGTCTCAGTGCCCAGAATACAATGCCTGAAGCGCAATAATAAATGCTCATAGCATTTTTAAAATTATATGAGTGAATGAATTTTTCGAGTTATGAAGATATTCAACATAGACTGAAATCTCCTAGAGTGGAGGGGTTATAAAGTTTGAATGAATCATTAAGAGGTTTGCTTCTTTTAATACCACTACTTAATTTTGTTAATACTTTTTGTTATGGAAACAATATAGTATACTTAAAACTGTATTCTTGGGAAGCGGACTTAGCCCAGTGGTTAGGGCATCCCTCTACCACATGGGAGGTCTGCGGTTCAAACCCCGGGCCTCCTTGACCCATGTAGAGCTAGCCCACGCACAGTGCTGATGCGCACAAGGAGTGTCGTGCCACGCAGGGGTGTCCTCTGCGTAGGGGATCCCCATGCACAAGGAGTGTGCCCTGTAAGGAGAGCCGCCCAGCGGGAAAGAAAGTGCAGCCTGCCCAGGAATGGCACCACACACACATGGAGAGCTGACACAACAAGATGACTCAACAAAAAGAGACACAGATTCCCACGCCGCTGACAACAACAGAAGCAGACAAAAAACACACAGCCAATAGACACAGAGAACAGACAACTGGGGTGGGGGGGTGGGGAGGGGAGAGAAATAAATAAATAAATAAATCTTTAAGGAAAAAAATTTAAAAATACAAAAATAAAAAAAATAAAACTGTGTTCTTAATTCTGGAAGTTAACATTTTTTGGATGCACAGGGTATGAGACCCTTTCCCCCTCATAAATGACCCAGGCTGTTAGAGTAGCTTAGATCTTGGGTATTGTTTTCTTTTTTAGTTCTGTCTCCCTGACTGCTGCATCTCACAGAGTTGACAGTATCTTGCTTCATGCTCCTCCCTGCTACTTTCCAAGAAACCAGATTAGCAAGCTCATTTAACACATGTGAAGTTAGGATGTAATCAGGTAGCCCTTATACCCATATCTAGTAAAGCATATATGCCCCCTGAAACTAATTTTTCTTCCATACTGTTCTCAGTAATTCATGTCTCTATTGACATATTTAATTTGCTTTCACATATGTTCAGGTTAGGGAAGTAGTGTAGGTTTGTTCATTTAACAAATTATTGAACTTCAGAGTACTCAGTGCTAAATAGTAACAGTGAAAAAATAGTCCTTGCTCTAATGCAGTTGGTGGTCTGGCAGATAAGATAATAAACAAGTTGAACAAGTTGAAGATTGTGATGATGTCTGTGAAAGCAACGAGGAGGGAACTGAGAGGGAAAAATGAAGGCAACTTGCTTTAAATAGGGTTGTCAGCAGCAGCCTTACTGAGGAAGTAATCTACTGGCCAAAACTTTTTTCTAGAAATCGATTTCATTAAAGTATAATTTACATTTAATAAACTTTGCACATTTTATGTATACAGCAATGACTTTTGACGAATGTAAACACCACCATCATCACCACCCCAATTGAGAGAGAGAACATTTCTATCTAAGAAAATTCTTTCAGTGCCCCTTTGTAGTCAATCTCCCTGCCCCACTCTCTGCCTTGGGAAGAGAGTGGTCCTGCGTTGAAATCCTGGACCTCCCGTGTGATAGGCAGGTGCTCTTATCAGTTGAGCCAAATCTGCTTCCCTCAATAGGGTTGTGTGTGTGTGTGTGTGAGACTGTTTGCTGAGTAGCATTAACTTTAAGAATATTACCCCAATTTATTTATCCATTGACTTGATGCCAGCCTTCTTATACTTACTGTTTAGGTGGTTTATCTTTTCCCATCCTTGTACTTTTATCCTGTTTTGTGTCTTTTTATGTAAAATATGCCCCTTAGATAGCATGTAGTTGGGTTTTTAGCCTGTCTGGCAAACCCTTCCACTTAATTGGGATGTTAATAGTCCTTTTATATTTAATGTAATTATTGATATTGTTGGGTTTAAGTCTACCTTCTTGCTGTTTGTTTTCATTTGTCCCTTCTAGGTTTTATTCCTCTCATTGCTTTTCTGCCTTCTTTTGGGTTAATGGGATATTTTTTAGGGTTCTATTTTTTTATATTCTCTATTGGTTTCTTAGCTAAACTTCTATAATAATATTAATAGTTAAGGAAGCTGATTTGGCTCAACTGATAGGGTATCTGCCTACCACGTGGGAGGTCCAGTGTTCAAATCCAGGGCCTCCTGACCCATGTGGTGAGCTGGCCCACGCACAGTGCTGATGCGTGCAAGGAGTACCGTGCCACACAGGGGCGTCCCCCCATGTAGGGGAGCCCCACACGCAAGGAGTGTGCCCTGTAAGGAGAGCCGCCCCGCACAGAAAAGCACAACCTGCCCAGGATTGGCGCCGCACATACAGAGAGCTGACACAGGAAGATGATGCAACAAAAAGACACAGATTCCTCGTGCCACTGACAAGAATCCAAGCAGACACAGAACAACACATACAGCAAATGGACACAGAGAGCAGACAATGAGGGGGGAGGGGAAGGAAAGGGGAGAGAAATAAATAAAAAACGAATCTTTAAAAAATGATAATAGTTATTCTTTTGTGATTGCTCTATGGCTAACGATATGCATACTTACCAAAGTCCATTTAGACTAAATATTCTACTTCTTTACACTTCATACCTGATAACTTTACACTTCCTACTTTTGCCTTCCTTTTTCTCCACACCTGACACTTCATTCTCACTTCAAAAAAAATGTAACTTTGCCACATTATACCATTTACCCACTCTTTGCCTTTGTGCAATTATCATATCTTCTACTTTCAGTTTTACATTGTTTTTTGCTTTAAATAATCGTGTTTTAAGTAACTTATGAGAAAAAATAAATCAGTTTCTTATATTTACTGTTTCTGGTGTTTCTTATTTCTTCCTATAGATTTCTTTTTCTACCTTGTGTCATTTCCCTCTGGCATTTCTTGTAATGCATGCCTGTGGGCAACAAATTCTTTTAGCTTTTATCTGAAAATGTGTTTCATTCTTGGTTTTGAAGGGTATTTTTGTTGGATCTAGAATTCTAGGTTGTCTGTTTCAATCTTTCAGTACTTTAAAGCTGTCATGCCATTTTCTTGGCCTCTTTTATTCTGATGAGAAGTTAATAGTCATTCTTATCTTTGATTCTCTGTACCAGAAGACATCTTTTTTTTTTCTCTCTGAATGCATTAAGTATTTTTTCTTCATTGTTTATTTTAAACAGTTTGACTATGATGTGCCTGAGTGTACTTCATTGTATATTTATACTGCTTGGGGTTTGCTGAGCTTCTTGGATCTGTAAGTTGGTGTTTTTCATTACATTTAGGAAGTTCAGCCATTATTTCTCCAAACATTTTTTCTGTTGAAATCTCACTCCTCTTCTGGGACTCCATTTATACCTATGTTCAACCTTTTAAATGTTGCACCATGTGTCCCTGAGGCTCTCATTAATTTCTAGTTCATTTTTTCCTCTATTTTCTTATGATTTGATCACTTCTATTGTTATGTCTTCAAATCAACTCTTCTGCCTTCTGTAATCTACCACTAAGTAGATTTTCATTTTAATAGTTATTTACCTGTTGAGGTTTCTTATCTGTTCATTCAATTAGGACCATGTTTTTCTTTTAATTCTTGGAATGTTTGCATAATGTTTGTTCTAAGGTCTTTTATCTGCTAAGCACAATATCTGGGTATATTAGTCTACCAAAGGGATGCCAATACAAAGTACAAGAAATCTGTTGGCTTTTGTAAAGGGTATTTATTTGGGGTAGAAGCTTACAGTTAAAGGGCCAGCTCAAGGTTGCTGTCTCACGAAAGTCAGTTGCCACGTGTTGAAGCAAGATGGTGGCTGATCTCTGCCTGGTCTCTCCTTTCCCTCGGGGCGTCCAGTCTTCTCTCTCCTGAATCGTGCTCATGTCTCAGGGCTTCCTGTATCTCAGCTGCAGGCTGCCATGGGGCTTGTCTCTTAGGGCATCCTCTCCTGGTATAGGGCTCATTTCTTTCTGGGCCTTCTGTATCAGTCTTCACTCTCTTCCAAGGTCAACTACAAACTGTTAGGCAAATGGCTCATCTCTTCCTGGACCCCAGTATCAAAAATGACAGAGCCCTTTCTCTTCAGTCGTCTTGAGTCGAGTGTCCATTTATATCAGCCTACCAAGGGGGCAGGGACTTAACCTGAGTCACACCTTACTGAAGGTGGTTGAATCAAAACCCTAATCTTAACAGGTAATTTAATCAAGGGCCCCTCAACTGAATCCAGTATAATCAAAGGGTATCCCACCCAGAAGAATAGATTAGTTTAGAAGAATAGATTAGTCTTTCTCTTTTTGGGATTCATAAATAATCTCATACTGTCATGCTGGGTTATCTTGTATTTGGTTTCTATTAATTACTTTTTTTCCTTTATTATGGACTACCTTTTCCTGTTTCCTTATATCTTTAGTGACTTTTGATTAAATAATGGACAATGTCAGGTTAAAATCTAAAGATTCTGGATCCTCTTTTCTTTTTCTGAAAAATTCTGATTCTTGTTTAGCAGACAGCAATAACTGGCTGCCCACCTTGAATATGAACAGGCTTGGTTTTGTGCTTTGCTAATGCAGATATGTGGAAAGCTCGAGTGTTTACCAGCTGCCTTTAACTTGGTGGGATACCCCTTGGCCAAGGTCTTTTGTCTTGATGGGGAGAGTTAATGGCAGCTCGGTGACTTCTGACTGCTTGTCCAATGCTCTTTTCTTTCTCCTCCTGACCGCTCCCTTCTGGGGACCTCAAGTATTCAGGAAGCCACTATTCCAGGTAAATAGGCTGCTGCTTTGTTATTCATCTTGATTAACCTTTGGGTTATGATATATATCTGGAGAAACTATTGTTTAATTTTGACTGAATGCCAACTTCAACTAATAAACTTAATGTTTTCTCAAAGTTGAGCTGATTGTAAACATTTTATTGAAATCTTGTTAGTGATGGTCATGTGTGCCTCCTCTCAATTCTTTTATTTTTTAAAAGAATGTATGAAATTAGCTATCACTGGGCCATTAGGATAGTATTCTGAACTTTTTCTTGTCTATATATTTTAGAGCAGTTGTAGGTTTACAGGAAAAAGTACAGAGTTCCCTTATACTTCCCCCCCCACACACACACAGGTTTCCTAGTAACATTTTGCATCAGTGTGATACCTTTGTTAAATTGATGAAACAATATTATTATACCATTAATTGTAGTCCATAGTTTACATTGGGATTCACTCTTTGTGTTGAACAGTTCTGTGAACTTTTTAAGTTTGATTTTGGTAACATATACAACCTAAAATTTCCCGCTTATGCACTTTCAATTATACAGTTCAGTGGTGTTATTTACATTCACAATGTTGTGCTACATCACCACCATATATTACCAAAATTTTTCCATCACTCCAGACAGACATTCCATACCGAGTAAGCATTAACTCTTAGTTCCCTACCCCACCCTGGTATCATGTATTCTAGTTTCTAACATTATGAATTTGCTTTTTCTAATTATGTCAAATAAGTGATCTCATTCAGTATTTGTCTTTTTGTGTCTGACATTTTCACTCAACATGATATCTTCAAGGTTGACCATGTTGTAGTGTGCATCAGAACTTTATTCTTTTTTAAGACCAATATTCTATTGTATATATAGACCACATTTTATTTATCCATTGATCTATTGGTGGACATTTGGGTGGTTTCTACCTTTTGGCAATTGTGAATAATGCTGCTAGGAGCATTTGTATGAAACTATCTGTTCAAGTCCCTGCTTTCAATTTTGTGTATATATCTAGAATTAGGATTGCCAGGTCATATGGTAATTCTATACTTAACTTTTTAAGGAACTGTCAAACTGTTTTTCACAGTGGTGCACCATTTTACATTCCCACTAACAGTGTATGAGGGTTCTAATTTCACCACATCCTCTCTCACACTTTTTTTTTTAATAGTAACCATTTTTGTGGCTATGAGGTTGTATCTCATTGTGTCTTTTTGTTTTTTGTGTGTTTTTTTGAGGTACTGGGGCCAGAGATTGAACCCAGGGGACCTTGTATGTGGGAAGGTGGCACTCAACCACTAAGCCACATCAGCTCCCGAGTTGGTTTTTTCGTTTGTTTCCTTGTTTTGGTTTTTTGTTTTTAAGAGGCACTGGGAACTGAACCTGGGACCTCCCATGTGGGAAGCAGATGCTCCACTGCTTGAGTGACATCTGCTCCCTTATTGTGATTTTTTAATTTGTATTTCTCTAATAGCTAATGATGTAAAGCATCATTTCCTGGGCTTTTTGGCCATTTGTGTTTATATATCTTCTTTGGAGAAATGTCTGTTCAAGTTCTTTACCCATTTTTAAATTGCCTCTGCTTAATTCTGAGTGAACCCTGTGGGTTCTACAGCCCTTGAGATCAATGTGGAGAGCATGACTGCATAGAGATGGAGATGGAGTCTTTGGGGGTGAGAATTATTCAAAGACACCCTTCTCTTCTGCTCTCCACTTCTCTTTTACCCCCACACCTGAGGGGAGACAGAACGCTTGAAAATCATTTTCAATATAGTATGCATGTCTTCTCTCAACCAAATGTATCCTAAGTAAAAAACATTATTATTTTTTTAACTCCAGAACAATGTTTTTGGGACTCCATTATGTTATTGAAAAGGAGACGTCTTTTAAGCTTCATTCTCCTTCCACCCAAAGCTCTTGTTAGAAGTAGACTAAATAATCTTGTTTGTTTTTGCTTTTTTTTTTAGTCGAGCAAAAGATGTGATAATACCAGCAAAGCCACCTGTCAGCTTTTTCTCCTCGAGGTCTCCAGTCCTTGACCTCTTCCAGGGGCAGCTGGACTACGCAGAGCACATTCGCCAGGATTCAGAGGTAGTGCTGCTATTCTTCTATGCCCCATGGTGTGGACAGTCCATCGCTGCCAGAGCAGAAATAGAGCAAGCAGCAAGTCGGCTTTCAGACCAGGTAATACTGACATTCACCCTATGAATCAAGGAGCTGTCAGCCTCAGCGTAGAGGGCTGAATGCTACTGTACAGATACCTTGTCCAACTGACTGCTTTTGCCTAATTGTGGGTGAGGAGCATTTTATAAATTGTAAAACTTTCTATAAACAAACAGTAAAGGCTCCTGATTGCAGTGATTACCATCGGTTAAAGGCAGGAGTGGGAGCAGATTCTCCATCCTGCGGTGCAGGCCAGCACTCATCCCCAGGGTGCATGCTCTCTGGGGTCAGGCCCAAGGGGATGGTGGCGGTTCAGAAGGACTAAAACTCCTAGTTTTTGAAATCCATTTGATATTTGCTAGTTAGGTATTTTATATAGAAGCAGTTTATACATGATGTGACAACAATTCAACAAGGTTAACCTTTTTAATACACAGACCAGTACTATAGTCTACCAGTATTTAATGAATATGACCTTTGTGCTAGATAAGAGGGCTCTTAGGCATTTTTTAAATGACTGTATTTTATTATTATTATTCACATAATACAGTTCATCCACAATGTCGCACTCATTATAATCACAGAGTTGTGCCTTCATCACCCCAATCAATTTCAGGACATTTTCATTGCTCCATAAAGAAAAACCCCATACCCTTTATACCCCCTTATCACTGCCATTTGGCTTGGTGAGAGACCCATGTTACAGCAAAAATAAATGTGGTTAATAATACAAATATAAGAATATTCTTACCTGAACCAGAACAAATACATATCACTATCACAAGGTGTTAATAATAGGGTGGTATATGGGGGAAAAAAAACCTAAGGTAAACTATGGAATATTGCTAACAGTAATATTTTAATATTCTCTCATCAATTGTAACAAAGGAATCCCACTGTCTTTTTTACTTTTATTCAGGAGAGGTATTTGGCCACTTTCCTAGTTGGAAACCAAAAAGCTGCTAACCATGGTCTATAGTTTATACTTTGCACTGTACTCAGTAGGCTTTTTTTTTTAGTTTATTGACCCCCCACCACTACCCCGTTGTTTGCACTTGCTGTGTCTGTCTGTTGTGTGCTTGTCTTCTTTTTAGGAGACACTGGAACCAAATCAGGGACCTCCCATGTGGGAGGGAAGCACCCAACCTCTTAAGCCACCCCCATTCCCTGCTTTGTTCTGTCTCATTGTATTTTCCTCCTCGCTTCTCTTTATTGCATCATCTTGTTGTATCAGCTTGCCACACCAGCTTGTTGTGTCAGCTCACTGTCTTGCTCATCATCTTTAGGAGGCACTGGCTGGGTACCAAACCCAGGACCTCCTGTGTGGTAGGCAGGAGCTCAACTGCTTGAGCCACATCCACTTCCCTTGGTAGGCTTTTGTTGTTGGTTTTGTTTTCTATTTTTTCAGTAGACTTTTGAGTCATCTGTTTTGACAGTTATTTCCAACCCAATGGATCCTGACTGCCCTTGATAAAACAAGTATTTTTGATGTCCCTTTTATCATCCTGAAAAGTAATTCATAGATGATAAAACTTCCCTGCACATATCATTTCAAAATAATTTAGTGTCCTAACTGTAATATAAAGGTTTAAAAAGGAAAAGTAGTTTATAGTTAGGTCATAGGAATTTTGATATGTAAATGCTTGGGCAAAACCGGTCCTTATACCTCTGCATAGAATCCTGTGAATGGGAGGGACAGTTACAAATACTGACCAATGAAGGTATATGGCATTGGTGGCTCAGATACCACAGGGGCATTACACTCAGTAATCTGATTTTCCTAAATGGGGAACAGCTCTTGGTAAAGTTCTGAACCAAAGAAAGTACATTCTGCCCTCAGTTTACACAGAAGTTGCCTTCCTAAGAAATTAAGTGAACTTTCAAGCCATGCTGTGGACTCACATACATGATGGAGGTAGGATCTGGGTTTGAGTAATAATAAACATGTTTTTTGCCAACATCAGTGTCTGCCAGGACATTTAAATTTTGCTGTGAATAATGTAGATGATTCCTCCCTTTTCGAGCAGCTTTGAGCATTGCAGTTGTTTTTTTTTAAGTAAATAGCTTTATTGCAGTATATTTGATATAGCATAAAATTCACCCACTTCAAGTGTGCAATTCATTAATTCCCAGTAACTTTACCAAGTGGTGCAACCATCGCTGTGAATCAGTTTTCCATCCTTCCAGTAAGGTCCCTCATGCCCATTTACAGTTAATCCCCATCCCAGTCCCAGGTAACCACTGATCTACTTTCTGTCTCAATAAATTTGCCTTTTCTGGCGTATAAATGGAATCATGCAGTATGTGGTTTCCTGTGTCTGGTTTCTTTCACTTAGCATAATGTTTTTTTAAAAATAATTAATTTACTTATTTTAAATTATGGTATAAAATATATAACATAAAAAGCATTTTGACTATTTTTAAGTGGACAATTATTTGACAGTAAGTATGTTGATAATTCTGTGTAACTATCATTACAATTTATTTCCAGACTGTTTTCATCATCCCAAATCCACACTCATACTCATACAGCAGTTAGTTCCCATTACACCTTCCCCCCACCCTGGTAATCGCTGTTCTGCTTTCATTCTCTGTCAATCCAGCAGAGCTTTTTTAACCAGTATATTCTTGAAAATGATACCAAGTACTGTTTCAAATATACCTGTCCATTCCTTATAACATTGATTCTAGTGGAAAGTATTTGTAGTCCACCTGTAGACCCATGTAACTTATCTACTTCCTGTCTTCCCTTTATATTCCACACACCCCCTCCCCCCTTAAAAATCACTAACAGTAACCAAACGGGCGGGTACTTCTGGGAGGAAAGAGGAACTCTAATAGAGCTTTTGAGCAATATTGATACAGTTCTAGTAGATATAAGATATCCAAAGGTGACTTTTCACTTGCAGTCTACATATTTTTTTCCATATTTTATTACAAACATCTTCAAACATAGGGCAAAGTTGAAAGAATTTTACAGTTAGGGCAAAGTTGAAAGAATTTTACAGTAAACATTTCATACCCAGCATCTTAATTGTATTAACATTTTATTATGCTTGTTTGATCACATGTTTATCCATCTAACCATCCCTCTAATCCAGTTGTTCTCACCTAGAGGCAATTTTGCTTCCCAGGGAATATTTGGCAAAATCTGGAGATATTTTTGGTTGTCTACTTTTTTTTTTTTTAAGATTTATTTATTTATTTCTCTCCCCTTCTCCCCCACCCCGGTTGTCTGTTCTCTGTATCTGTTTGCTGCATCTTCTTTGTCCGCTTCTGTTATGGTCAGCAGCACGGGAATCTGTGTCTCTTTTAGTGGCGTCATCTTGCTGTGTCAGCTCTCCGTGTGTGTGTGTGTGTGTGTGTGTGTGTGTGTGTGTGGCACCATTCTTGAGCAGGCTGCACTTTCTTTCGCGCTGGGCGGCTCTCCTTACAGAGCGCGCTCCTTGCGCATGGGGCTCCCCTACGCGGGGGACACCCCTGCATGGGAGGGCACTCCTTGCGCGCATCAGCACTGCGCGTGGGCCAGCTCCACACAGGTCAAAGAGGCCCGGGGTTTGAACCACGGACCTCCCATGTGGTAGACGGATGCCCTAACCACTGGGCCAAGTCCACCGCCTTGGTTGTCTCCTTGAGAGGGGTTTGGTACTGGCTCTAGAGGCCAGGGATGCCTGCTTAATATCCTACAGTATATGAAACAATCTCCACAAAAATTACTTATTCAGTCCAAAATGTCAGTAGTGTCAAAGTTGAGAAACCCTGCTCCAATCCATTTAATTTTTTTGTCCGCCCCCCTCCCCCACCTTTTTGCATTTTGCATGCTGTCTGCTCTCTGTGTCCATTTGCTGTATGTTCTGTGTCTGTATTTATTTATTTTATTTCCCCTCCCCCCTTGCGGCTTGCTTGCTGTCTGCTCTCTGTCCATTTGCTGTGGGCTCTTCTGTGTTCTCTCTGGTCTCTCTTCTTTTTTTTTGTTGCATACCTTGCTGAGTTGGCTCTCCATGGTGTCTGTGGGCAAGCCTGCCTTCACAAGGAGGCCTTGGGACCGAGCCAAGGGCCTCCCATATGGTAGACGGGAGCTCATCTGATTGAGCCATAGCCGCTTCCCAATCCATTTAATTTTAGTACATTTCAAAATAAATTGCAGACATATTACTAATTAACACCTATCTAAAAAGATGTGTAATCCATGTTTTTACTATTTAATACTTTAGAGCACAGCTTTAATCTATTATCATTATTGGTTTTTAAAATAATCCTTTGAAATTTGTGGTGTTAATTACAGGTAACGTTTTTCTTTTTCATTCTTACATGCTTAATTCGACTCTCAAAGACATATTTCTCTACTGAGTTTGTGTGTAACCATGCTTAGAAGTTATTCATTGGTGTTAATTCACTTTAGAATTCAAAGCAAATAAATTTCCTCTTGGGCCAGACTCCAGAATATTCATTTATAGCTAGAAATTATAGATATGATTCTTTGTTTTTTTAAAAAAAAAATTTATTGAGCTATATTACACATATGTAAACATACATCAACAATAAGTGTATAGTAAAAGTTATGAACTTACAAAACTAACATGCATAACATCATATAGGGCTCCCATACTTCACCCTCTCCAGTACTTTGTCTTTCTCTTTTATTTTAATGGTAAATGATTACCTTCTTTGAAAACTTGAAACTACTTTTTTTCAGACTTTCTGTTTCAGTGAGAGAATAGTTCCATTTCTATAATTTCGTCTTTTAAATCTTGGTAACTTTTCAGTTGTTATTCATAGTTATTTGAAACCTTATTTTGTCTCTGCAGGTGTTGTTTGTGGCAATTAACTGTTGGTGGAACCAGGGGAAATGCAGAAAGCAGAAACACTTCTTTTATTTTCCTGTAATATATCTGTATCATCGGAGGTAAGAAACTTTAAATAAAGTTTCTAATTCCCATTAAGTCCAATTTACAAATGAATTTTGGCTTTTTTTTTCCTTTTAAAAACATTAGTGTTTGGAGAAAATAACAGATAAGTCTTTTAAAAAAGGAAGCATCTTGATCAGCCATATATAATCAATAGTGTTTGATTTATATCCTCCTGGGACTATATAATATATATTCAGCCTCTTTTTTTTTAAAGTAAAAAATGGAATCATACGTTAATACTATTTCCTAAGCTGCTTTTTCTCAATATATCATAAACATCTTTTCTTGTCATTATATGGTCTATGACACTGTTTTTAATAATACCTAATATTCCATTGTATCACTGTACATTTCAGATAGTCTAAAAGCTTTTTACAGTATAAATATATCCAAAACTCTTTATCCTTTTGCCTGGCAGTATAGCATAATAAGGAGGATACCTCACTATTTTTAGAATGGGAAGAAAATTAATGCAGGCCCCAATCCTATATCCACAATCCACAATTCTGAAATCCAGAACAATCTAAAAAACCTAAAAGGTTTTCATAAATTTTATCCCAATTGGATTGAACTCTAAAAAGAAACCATATATAATCTATCCCACTTTAGGTACCTCCTTATTAATTTTTCTTAAAAAATTGATTTTGGAATATGGCCATGTCCTTGCTGTGGATATTAAATAATGTCTAAAATCTTACTTTGGAGATTAGAGATGGACTTTCAGACTTAGAGCTGTGTTTGTTCAGTGCAGTTGGCTTGAAGTTATTCCTAAAGGTAAAATGGGTAAAGGAGATTTAATTAGTGAGAGCTTGACTTTTTGTATGCTTTATTTTTTCTCTCTTTCTAAACTTCCTGGGACTTAATGGGGATTTATAAGAAACATCAACAAACTTTATCGTTTGTGGATTATTACCTGTATACATTTCATCATAATTCCATTTCTATAATAAAATGCTGTGTGGCACATAGTATTGTTTCCCAGGAACCATTAAATAATATTAAATAATTATATTATTTAATTAAATAATATTTTTTGTTTATTTTATTTATTTATTTCTCCCCACCCCCTGGTTGTTTTGCATTAGCTGTGTTCATCTTGTTTCTTTGGGAGGCACCAGGACCTCCTATGTTGGAGGGAGATGTCTAATCGCTTGAGCCACTTTTGCTCCCTGCTTTGTTGTGTCTCTCATTATGTTTTCCTCTGTGTATCTCTTGCTGCGTCAGCTTGTTGCATCAGATTGCCGTGCCTGCCCATCTTGTCAACTCGCTGTCTTGCTTGTCTTCTTTTAGGAGGCACTGGGAACTTCTGCTCCCTGCTTTTGTTGTGTTTCTCATATTTTTTTTCTTGTGTCTCTTGTTGCATAATCTTGTTATATCAGCTTGCCATGACTGCTTGTCATGCTAGTTCACTGTTGTCTTTAGGAGGCACCAGGAACTGAACCAGGGACCTCCCATGTAGTAGGCAGGAGCTTAGTTGCTTGAGGCATGTCTGCTTCCCTATGGACAAAAATGTTTCCTATTCCATCTCCACCCCCAAATTAAATGTTTGTGATTTTAATATTTATAGTAATAAGCCAGTTTTTGTTAGGAACCGTTAAGACCATTTTAGGTATTTTTTCCCTTTTTGGCTAGTAATTTGGAGGTTCTTTTGCCTCTACTTTGAGGGTAAAGGTATGGGTTTTTCAGAGTATAGAATATTTCTCAGAGTTACTTTCTCTTTTAAAGGTAAGTATAAGATGTTGTACTTCAAGGTTCCAAAACTGTGCTGTAATGGGATGATGACCTTGCCCTGATGAGGTACCTGCATTTCTTTTTAGATTTGTAAATAGGGACAGATGCCTAGGGGCCGGGTATAGTTCTTGAAGCTGTGTGTAACCAAGTCAGCTGTCCATAGGTAGATTTAACTTGATGTGACATACAAATCAGAAGAGTTCCCTTGAATTAAGTACAAAACATCATTTTGGGATATATGGGTATAGAATATTGTTTGGTATTATTTTGTTTTCTTAGTTTTTATAGAAAAATTGAAAGGACATGAAAGGAACTTTAGAAAAATCTAGTTTAACCCTGCTTTATGGATGAGAATTTGAGGTTGGTACTTACCTTGAAATGGCCTACCCCTCATCTTTGTCTGTTAAGGTTTGTCTGTTGAAGTTTTTAAGTTATTTCACACCTGTTAATACTCAGTTCAACATCTATTGTTCCCAAAATACCTAAAACAGAAACAGAAGGAAGCGCTAAGGCACAGAAATTTATCTCTATTTTATAAATAAATGAACATATTCCATCACCTAAACTTTTGTGTGCAATCAGTAATCATGAGGTTCTTTTGGTAAATAGTGCTTGCAAATGTGAACCTCGAGTCTCATAACTGGGCAGATCACTACTGCTTGTGTGTTGTTGATGTCGTTTGCTTAATGGCTTACTTAGTTACAGCTGCTATGAGAACTAGGCTTTTCTTATTTGTGAATGTACATTCCATGTTTTGGTTCATATTGATGACAACC
This sequence comes from Dasypus novemcinctus, assembly GCF_030445035.2. Classification (NCBI taxonomy): domain Eukaryota; kingdom Metazoa; phylum Chordata; class Mammalia; order Cingulata; family Dasypodidae; genus Dasypus; species Dasypus novemcinctus. The sequence continues at coordinate 62,096,440 of NC_080695.1, forward strand.
ACAAAGAAAGTTTATAAGAGGGACTGAGGCAGGGAGTGTTTTCTCAAATCACTCTGTACAGCACCAGCAGCCCTTCATCATTTTGAACTATGGTGGTGACTATCGTTTATTGGTAAAGCATGTTCCTAATCCTGCATTCTAGGGTCTTTTAAGCTTTTGCAGTAAATCAACAGGACCCTTGTAAAATGAGGCCAGGAAAATTCAGTAGAATAGATGAAGTTTCCAGGTTGTTTAGCTCTTTTTTTGCTTGACAAAATAAGTTATCAGATACCTTTTTGATTTCCCCCTTTAAATTAAAAATTGTTTGTTGCTGCAGATAGTGGTGTGGTGGTAATTGTTAAGCTTAACTACTTTGTTGTAAGTCTTCAGTTGATAGAATTGTCAACTGTCTCTCAGCTGTGTGTGTGGAATACTGTTTTTACCTTTTCCATGTTACTTATCTTTGGCATCATATTCTGCAGTGCATACTGAAGAATTGTCAGTCTCATCATACATGTGTATGTATTAAGTTTTTAACCATATATTATAGCACTGTGATGCTGTAACATAGTAATTCCTTATGGGCTCTGTCTTTTGTTGTTAACAGTAAGCTTAATGTCCTTTTCTGTTTAGAAAGAAGAATGGTTATGGAGTTGCTGAATTTCACCACGCCCCCGCACCCCCACCACATACCGTCCAATTATATTTGAGCAATGTCTGTGTTGTATAAGATTGAAGTAAGCCCTGTGAGGATTCTGATTAGCTTAGGAAGACAACTGAATGTTAATTGCATTACTTAGCAATACTGAATCAAGTCAATACTGAGTCAAATTGCTGCATGTTCCTAATTAGGCAAACGTGGAAGGGAAAGTCAGGAAGATCATTTGTGTAAATCCCTAACTTCATCTGTCCACGTAATTTTTTTTTTCCAATAAAGCCTTAAACAGGTTTAGCGTTCTTTCATTGATCCTTTGCATAAATGCCTTTAGAAATATTTAATAACTGCTCTTTGGCAGGCCAAGAGCCAACTGTTCAATTTGTCCTTTATTTCAGAGTGATGTGTAAAAGGAAAGTCTGCCTCTTACGTTGAGTTACGTTGTTAAGGTCCCAGAATCAGTTTCCAAGGCTGCCTGTCTTTGTTTTGTTTTAAATAATATAGTGGGAATTTTAAATAGCATAGTGGGAATTTTTTCCCCCTGGATTTGAGATTGAATGTTCTTTTTAAGAAATTCTGTTTGCAGTGGAGTTAAGCTCATAGAAGAGTAACAGCCACTTGTACCATCCTTCACATAAAATGCTTATTTATAATTGGCCCTTTAGTCACTTCCTGAGACAAAACGGGCTCTTTATTCTATGAACGTATCCAGGTCCTAAAGCAAGTTGTTTTCTTTTGGTGGTGTTGGTGATTTCAGTTATACATTACAGGTTTAATGCATGGTGTATTATTTTTATTTTTATTTATTTTTATTTTTATTTTTGGTACTAGTTTTGGACCAATCGAATACAAAGGCCCCATGAGTGCTGTGTACATTGAGAAGTTTGTCCGCCGGGTGATGAAACCACTTCTCTACATCCCATCTCAATCAGAATTACTAGATTTTCTCTCAAACTACGAGGTACCTGTCTTTCCTATCTCCTCCCAGTCCCAAGACCTTTCATTGTGTTGTGTTTGATTGTTTGTATTAGAAGGTGTGTGTGTGTGTTGTTGGTTTTTTTTTTTAATACCTCCTAATTTGAAGCAATTAAAAGGTCACATCATAGAGAAGCCCAATCAAATGCTTCTTGAGATACCAATCATCAATCACATGAGTTTTAGAGAATAGAATACATAACAAAATCTTGTCTGGTTTTTTTGGGTGGGCGAATTTTAAACAAATTTTCAGTTTATCTCACAGTCAACTTAGAGGAGGTGACAATTTATAATTTATATGCAGCTGAAGATTTCTGAAAAATTTTATTTGATGCTTTATAGCACTTTACTATGAGATATCTGGTTTTTCTTGTCAGCTTTTTTTTTTTTTTTTGGTAACTGGAAATATGTTTCTTTCTATTAAGTGCACAACTATTTCAAGGTTTTAGTAACAGAAAGTTTCCTAACATAGCTTCTCTCCTGCTTCTTCATTGCCAGCTTCAAATCCTTGGAAATTATATTTTATAGGTCTTAAATGAGTGGATAAGGGCAGCTTACTATTGAGAGATCAGTATAAAGTTTCAAATAATCTTAATAAATTGTAAAACTAGTTTCACAAAAAATTTCACTGGCACAAGTGTAAAATCATACTTGGATACAAGTGAAAATGATACTGGGGTACAACAAAATTAAAAACATAAGTATCTGATGGAGAGGAAAAAAAAACACCTCACTAATTTAGAATTAAGTAATTGTGCCTGTTTAAACTTTACCTTCTGCATTTTATATTTTAAGTAGTTTGAATATGAATTCTTTTTACTAGCACATCATTTATAGCTTTTTAAAATCATGTTTGAAATACTGTTTATATGTTTCCCATCAGCAGACTCCCCAAGCAGCAACAGTAATATCTAATTATTCTGCTTGTAGTCCTTGGATGTGTACTAGAGTAAATGCTTCCTTATTCTTATCTGGATAAAGGATGGATTTCTGTGTGCCTCATGGGTTTGTTTCCCATTCTACCTAGCCAGGTTGGTGGGATGACAGCTGTGAAACGAGGCAGGGCGCTGGGCTTAGTCCCTTTGGCGGCACTAAGTGGGTCTGTGATTCAAGGCAGGTTACTCACCTGCTGGCATCACGGGCCTGGGCAGGGTGTTCTTGAGGTTCCTTTTAATTCTTAACTGTTGTAATTTGGTGACAAGTGAGTTTTCAGGTTAATTTGTAGTAGATGAAAGGTAGAGTCACTGGAGTGTATACAGCAAAATGGTTAAGAATCAGGAGTTAGACATGAATCAACTCTGTGTCATCTTTTATTAGCTGTGTGACCTTGGACAGTAAAGTACTAGCTCTAAGCTTTTATTTCCTCATCTATAAAACAGGGACAAAGAAGGTAAGACAGAAAATACTTACAGTGTATTTCCAATAAATGAAAATTTAGTAAAAATGACTGTGGGAAAAAAAATCTTGGATATTTAGCATTATTGAGAGAACTTTAAATGTGCATAATACCTGCTGGAATTCCTTACATGTATGAAAAAACTTTTGTTTCTTTTGTAATTAATGTTATCAAAAATGACCTGCAAGGGCCAAGTAGTTATCTTTCTGTGTTCGGACTTCTTGTTGAATATTATAGCCTAGTTTTGATTGATACCCTTAGAGTTTTCTTTAAATTTTCACGCATTCTCTTCTAAAAAGGGAAGAGAAGAGGAAGAGGAGCTATGAAACGTTAGCAAATATCATACAACATGTTTACTCTTCCCCAAAAAATATGGAAAGAATTGGCATTATTTAACCTAATAATAAGAGGACTGAGAGGGAACTTCATTATTATTTTCAGTCCTAACAGAGATTTGTATCAAGAGAGTTTTGAGCAAGCTTTTCTTCTTCTGTTCTTAGCATATGTAATGTGATAAAGTAGAAGGACACAACTAGAATTCTAGAGGTATGGATTTTTGCCTTACCTTAGGAAATCTCTATTTTTTGAGTTTCATTCAAATTTCTCATCTCTAAAATGAAATAGGTGGCCCAGATAATCCCTACTGACCCTTCTGGCTTTGGTGAACTTTAGAGATTAGAAAGAGGCAAGCAGAAGAAGTTTTTAGGTAGGAAAGCATTTTGAGGGAAGGCCCTTGAAAGTCTATATCTGTGTTCCTCTAGTCCTTTTTTATTTATTGTGTCTGATGTTTCTGGTGTTCTCTCTAGTTGTATCTGCAGGAGAGGGATAAGTGTGCATTTATGCTTGAGCTGCAGGATGCCATGCCATACCTATAGCCTTTGCATTCTTTGCACCTGCTTTTCAGCAGTATTTTGAAAGATTGTTCTCCAAGTATTGACATGGAGTTCACATCAGACTCATTGATGTGCTCATACCTACTCAGGATTGTGTTTTGGCAGCCCACTTAATTAGAGTGGTATACCACAGTGATTTGATTGATTTGCCAAGGCTGCCTTTAAAATGGGAACTTGTTGCCAAGATAGGGCCTTTCTGTAGCTTCTTTCAGTCTTTAAAATGGCTTCCTCCCAAAAGCTTTTTTCATCTTTTGCTGGGCTTCTCACTGGGATGAAATTGTCTGGTTGGCAAGAGACAGTACTTGATTCATCGGATTTATGTGAAAGAATGTCGGAGTCAGCAGGCACTTGTGAAACCACTCCTCTTGTGAAGCATACCACGTAATACTGCCTAAATAGAAACTGAGTTAATTTCATATACCCTGTGTGAGATAACAGTCAAAATTGCAGTTCCAGAAGCAAAACTACTGTCATGGTTTAGACAGTTATGTAAGTAGGATATGAGAGTGCTAAAGGAATTTTTGGAGGCCCTGCTCTGGAGCACTACATGTTTTTGGACATTCATCTCAATTAGGTTTTCTCAACCTCAGCACTATTGACTTTTGAGGTGAGATAATTCTTTGTCCTGAGGATCAGTTCTGTGCATTGTGGGATGTTTTGGAATATCCCTACTCGATGCCAGTAGCACCTCCTCCCTCAGTTGTGGCAACCAAAAATGTCTTCAGACATTGCCAAAATGTCCCCTTGAGGGGCACAGTTGCCTTTGATTGAGAACCACTGCTCTAAGTTATTCAGTTTCCCCAAATAAGGCTTTAAAGGATGTGCCGTGGGTATTAGTACAAACACATCTTTTTTCATATGCTGCAATCTAATTTGTTGACACTTTGCTTATAAAAGTAGACAGAAGAAGAAAATTAAGTAGTGCCTTGACAAGTGAACTCTGGAGTGTTATCTGTGGGGAACTGGAGCCAGGAGGGAGTTATATTGGCATCAAAAGAGCTGTCCCTGATATTTAACTTTTTACTCAAACCATTTCCTTGGGGGAAAAAAAATTAAAAGCATGTACTTAAATATATCAAGGAACTTGCTAATTAAAAAAAAATCTTATTATGAAAGATACTTTTTTTGGTCAAGAGCCTCATCTCCTAATTTATACTTTTTATACATTTGGATTTCATTGACCACGTGTATTTCAATTAGGCATACCAAAGTTAGGTCAAAATGATATAATTTTTTTTTTAATTAGAGAAATTGTGAGTTTACAAAAACAATCATGCATAAAATACAGGATTTCCACGCCCCAGCCCACTACCAACACCTTGCATTGGTGTGGAGCATTTGTTACTATTTTTACTATTGCATCTGCTTTTCAGTGTTTTTAAACTGAATTGTAAAATTCTTTATTATTGTACTATTTAACAGTAGTTACCTTTGTTACAATTGATGAAATATTATTAAAACAGTTCTATCATCCATTATTTACATTAGGTGTATTTATTCCCCATATATCACCCTATATTACCACTTGGTATTAGTATCGTACATTTGTTATAATTCATAAAAAAAAAATTCTTGTACTGTTAACTATAGTCTATCATCTATAGTGGGGTTCACTGTGTTGTACAGTCCTATATTTTATCTTTTAATTTTTATTCTAGTAATATATACACCCTAAAGTTTCCCCTTTTAACCACATTCACCTATACAGTTCATTGCTTTTGATTACACTCACAATAATGTGCTACCATCACCACCATCCATTTCTAAAACATCAGCCTAAATAGAAAATCTGCATGAATCAAGAATCAACTCCCCATTCTCCAACCCCAAACATCTATCTCCTGGTAACCTATATTATAAATTCTAAATCCATAAATCTGCCTATATAATTAGTTCATAAAAGTGAAATCATACAATATTTGTCCTTTTGTGTCTGGCTTACTTCACTCAAATAATGTCCTCAAAACTCATCCATGCTGTCACATGCAAAAGAGCTCACCCCTTTTTACAGCTGAATAATATTCCATTGTATGTATATACCACAATCTGTTCATCCAGTCATCAGGTGATGGACACCTGGGCTGCCCCTGTCCTCTGGCAACAGTGAACAATGCTGCCAAGAACACCGGTGTGCAAATACCTGCTCAAGTGCTGCCCCCAGTTTTTCTGGGCATATGCCTAGTAGCAGGATCGTCGAAACAAATGGCAACTCCATACCTATATTTAATACTTTTGTGAAAGCCCTTCTGAGATTTATCCTAATGGCAAAGATTGTTTATGTGTATTGAACTCTATTGATATATGATTTTACTGCTGTTATAAAGAGGAATGCTTTAATCATATCTGGTTTATGTTTTTATAAATTCTGTGGTAAATGTTTTCAAAAATGTATTTTAGAAAACTTGATATTGAATTACCTGGAAAAGTAAGTAGATGTTTTTAACCAATGGGGAATTGTTTATTTGGCTATTTGGCTTGGCTATCTCAGACCTACCCAAATAAATTATTCATCATTAACTACATGTTTTATGTTGTAAAATATGACTCTGAGTCCATATGCATTTTCTGGTAAATTTTGCCTTTAACTTAAACATTGCAGAAAGACATTAGAACGTGAGTATATTAAATACTATTATAAATTTTTTATCTTTATTGCATAGAAATAATGAGTGAACTCTGCATTAATAACTGCCCTTATTTTCAAGTGCTTTTACTTCTCTGTCCAACAGCCATGGGAAATAGATGGAGATTTTAGATCTTTTCAACAGGTATACTGAGATGAGAAGAAGGCATGATTTACCATAAGTGGAGACTGGACTATCACTTAGGTCTGGCTCCTAAAGTTCTTTGTTGTGCACTATGTTCCTTTCTCAAATTGTTGGCTTCTTAATTTGACTGTAACTTTTTTTCTTCATTTTTATGAATCATTCAAAGAATAGTGATAAAGGATGGGGCCATGGCTATTTACTTACTGTTAAAGCAGCAGAGTTTTACAATTTCCTGTTATTAATTGGGTCATTGGCATTCATTCTACAGAATTGGGAGTGTTTTATGTCTGGTAATCACATTACTGAGCAGAGTACAGTCTAGGATTTTGTCCCAGATATGCATTACAGTGACCCCTGTCTTATAAATACTGAAAGTAGCTAAAAACTGAAGTGAACTTGCCAGTGGGTATAACAGGCAGATCAAGAGCTTTAAGACGGGAAACGGACTTGGCCCAGTGGTTGGGGCATCCGTCTGCCACATGGGAGGTCCGCGGTTCAGACCCCGGGCCTCCTTGACCCGTGTGCAGCTGGCCCACGCACAGTGCTGATGCGCGCGGGGAGTGCCCCCCCACGCAAGGGTGTCCCACGCAGGGGTGTCCCCCGCGAACAGCACATGGAGTGTACCCCTAAGGGGAGCCGCCCAGCGCGAAAGAAAGTGCAGCCTGCCCAAGAATGGCGCCGCCCACACTTCCTGTGCCGCTGACAACAACAGAAGCAGACAAAGAAACAAGACGCAGCAAATAGACACAGAGAACAGACAACCGGGGGAGAGGAGGGGAATTAAATAAATAAATAAATCTTTGAAAAAAAAAAAAAGAGCTTTAAGTCATCTCATTGCAAACCATGTTAGGAAATTTTACCTCCTTCACATTCTCCACCTGTAGAATCCCTCTTGGTCAAGGATTCTTCCTATTTGAGATACAGGCAGGAAAGTGTAGTTTATTACTTCTGCAGAACCCATTGTCATTGTAATCTTGGTGGCTCTTAAGTTAATCAGACAAGGAAGAGGATTGAGTAATGGTAATATAATTTTCAAAATCACTAGTTTCATGGCTCTTCTAAGTTCAGTACTTTTTAGGCATAATTTGCTCCAGCTATTTGTAGCTTCTGCATTGGCATTGCTTTCTTTTTTAATCTTTAAAACACTTGTCAGTGTCATCTGATTTGTACCTTATAATCTACCTACCAAATGCCAACAATATTATTGTTTAGAACTCTTACTTTGTATCTGGAGCCAAAATATTTTCCAAACTTTTGTGACTTTCTATGATTTATCCATTTAAGAGCAGTTATTTAGCACACATCCATTCATTTATTCATAGCTGTTCTGATAAACTAAATTGTTTTACATTTAAGTGGGATGGGGAAAGTGTTGGGAAGTTTTTTGAGGCGGGGATGCTGGGCACACCTGGTATTATATTGTTTGTTAGTAAAATTCTACATGATTGTTGAACAAATTGATACCTTTTTTGTCAGTTCATAGTTTTATAGCACAGTGAATAAAGCATTTGTGTATTTTTTAGGTGTGAGTTTACATTAGTGCAGAAATATTTCAAGTACTATAGAGTAAAAACATTCCAAGGTAAACTATTCTCACAGCCACTAGAGGGTGTATAGACCTCTGCTGAAATTTATGAGGCAATGCAAATGGTGCCCATTCAGGAAAGTAATTTGTGCTAATGGGGTTTTGCTGGCCTAGCAAATTTGCTTCCTATAAATAGTCTGTTTTCAACCTCCTCGTTAAAGCAAGTACTGAATCTACTGTACATCATGACATGGAATTAAAAACATACAATCTAGCATTCATGTTTTGTTTTTCACTAAAATGTAAACTTGATGGAAGAGCTTTGTCTTATCTTTTTTTTTTTAAGATTTGTTTTATTTCTCCCCACTCCCACCCCCCCTGTTGTCTGCTCTTTTGTGTTGATTCGTTGTGTGTTCTTCTGTGTCCGCTTGCATTCTCAGCAGCTCCAGGAATCTGTGTCTCTTTTTGTTGCATCATCTTGCTGCGTCACCTCTCTGTGTGTGCAGTACCACTCCTGGAAGGGGGTGTGCTTTTTGCATGGGACGACTCTCCTTGCAGGGCGTACTCCTTGCACGTGGGGCTCCCCTACGCAGGGGACGCCCCTACGTGGCATGGCACTCCTTGTGCGCAGCAGCACTGCATGTGGGCCAGCTCACCACACGGGCCAGGAGGCCCTGGGTTTGAACCCTGGACCTCCTGTATGGTAGGCAGACGCTCTATCAGTTGAGCCACATCCGCTTCCCTTATTTATCTTTGAATACCCATTCATTCATGTTTATTGTGTACCTACACCATGCAAACACTCTGTGATCTGGAAATGTAGTGATGAACAAGGCAGAGTCTCTCTTTTATGGAGTTGCAGTCTAGTAAGGGAGGTAGACATCAGACAGGAAAACAAATAAGCAAATTAATTTCAGATAATATGTGATATGATGAAAGATAAAGAAGGGTGAGGTATAATTTGCATTAGTAATCAGAAAACTATTACCTCACTTTATTTCATTTTTGGTATTTTGTAGTATCAGATTGTTATCAAGCGTACTGATTTTTAAAATACATGCTATACAGTGTTTGTCAAATAGCAGTTAAAATGTACTTTGCTGGTTTCTTGTATTTTTTTTTCTGTTTAAAAAATTTATTAAAGTATATCACTCATCATAAACAATAAGTGTATATTAAAAGTTATGAACTTAAAAAAAAACATGCATAATATCATACAGGGCTCTCATACCTCACCTTACCACCTATACCTTGCATTGTTGTAAAATGTTTTTAACAAATGATGAAAGAGCATCCTCAATATATTATTACTAACCAAAGTTTCTTAACATTTGGTGTATTTTTCCTCAACCCACCCTATTATTTTTTTATATCATTCATACATGAACATATGTAATAAGTGTGTAGTAAAAGTTGTGAATTTACAAAACAAACATGCATAACATTATACAGGGTTCCCATACATTAACCACTACTAACTATAGTCCCTATCTTACATTTGGTGTATTTTTCCCCAAATACACCCTGTTTTTGTTTTTGTTTTTGTTTTTTTTTAATTACAGAAGTTGTGAGCTTACAAAACAATCATGCACATGTGCAGAATTCCTATACAACACCCCTTCACCAACACACCACACTGGTGGAACATTTGTTACAGATTGTAAGATAATACCATCAAACTATTACCACTAACCATGGTCCATAGTGTACACCTGACACACTTTTCCATACTCCCCAGTGTCAGCACAGTACATCTTTGGCGAAGATACATGAATATTACAGCATTACTGTTAACCACAGTCCAAAGGTCACTTCAGTTGTATTTTTCCATGTTTCTCCACATTCCCACCACCCTGCAATAGTGACATATGTCTGCTTTACCTCACAGAACTCTTGCATCTGTACCATCAACCACAATTCTCATTCCCTTCTAGGTTCACTGTGTTATTCAGTCCCTAGATAATTCTCCAGCTTTCTTTCAGTTGACATTTACATCCCTGGACTACTACCCTTTCCAGCCACATTTCCATTTATAAACCAGCCATTACTCACTATAATGTGTTACCATCAACTCTATACTTTCCACACTTTTACAGTACAATTAATTAACACTTCTACATACATTAAGCATCAGTAGTCCTTCTCAGCCCTCTTCTCAGCCCTCTTCTTCTCTCCTTTAAGAATCCACCACCTGGTGGTGGACTTGGCCCAATGGCTAGGGCGTCTGTCGACCACATGGGAGGTCCGCGGTTCAAACCCCGGGCCTCCTTGACCCGTGTGGAGCTGGCCCATGCACAGTGCTGATGAGCACAAGGAGTGCTTGCCACGCAGGGGTGTCCCCCGCGTAGGGGAGCCCCACGCACAAGGAGCGCGCCCTGTAACGAGAGCCACCCAGCGCGAAAGAAAGTGCAGCCTGCCCAGGAATGGCGCTGCCGACATGGAAAGCTGACACAACAAGATGACTCAACAAAAAGAAACACAGATTCCCATGCCACTGATAACAGAAATGGACAAAGAAGACACAGCCAATAGACACAGAACAGACAACCGGGGTGGGGGGGAAGGGGAGAGAAATAAATAAATAAATCTTTAAAAAAAAAATATCCACCAACTACCACCAGGTTTGAGGGTTTTCCTATATTTTCCTCTAGAAGCTTTATGGTTCTTGCTTTTATATTTAGGTCTTTGATCCATTTTGAGACAATTTTTGTATAAGATGTGAGACAGGGGTCCTCTTCCTTTCCTTTGGCTATGGATATCCAGTTCTCCCAGCACCTTTTGTAGAATGGCTGAGCTGGGTGTCAAAAATCACTTCTGAACCATCAGTTTGCTTCCATTGGTCTATGTGTCTATCTTTATGCTAGAAGTCCTCCAACTTTGCTTTTCCTCTTTAAGCTGTTTCTGGCTATTTGGGACCCTTTACCCTTCTAAATAAATTTGATAATTGCGTTTTCCATTTTGAAAAATGCTGGTGGAACTTTTATCAGGATTGCATTGAGTCTGTAAATCAGTTTGGGTAGAATTGACATCTTAATGATATTTAGTCTTCCAATCTATGAGTGTGGAGTGTTCTAATTATTTAAGTCTTTTTAATTTTCTTTTAACAATGCCTTGCAGTTTTCTGAATACAAGTGCTTTACATCCTTGGTTAAGTGTATTCCTAAATATTTTATTCTTTTAGTTGCTACTGTAAATGGAATTTTTTTCCCAACTTCTTCCTCAGATTGTGCATTACTAATGTCTTTTGAAGTCTATTTCCTCTGATATAAGTATAACTACTCTGGCTTTTTTTTGTTCACTGAATGTGTGGAATATCTTTTTCTAGCCTTTCACTTTCAATCTATTGGTATCCTTGGGTCTAAGATGAGTCTTTTGCAGACATCAAATAAATGGCTCATAATTTCTTATCCATTCCATCATTCTGTGTTTTTTGGTTGGGGAATTTAATCCATTAACAGTCAATGTTATTACTGTAAAGGCAATTCTTATTTTACCCATTTTGACCTTTGGATTTTATCTATCATATTTTTTCACCACTCTTGAGATTTTTACTTTTACTGACATAATTTTCATTTCTAGACTCTCTTCCAAGTCTCTCTCTCTCCTGTCTTTTCTTTTCAGACTGTAACACACCAATTAGTATTTCCTGCAAGGCTGGTCTTTATTATAAACTCTCTCAGTTTCTGTTTATCTGTGAATATTCTAAAGTCACTTTTATTTTTTTAAAAAATCTTGCTAGATATAAACTACTTGGCTGGAATTTTTCCTCTTGCAGTATCTTAAATATATCATACCACTGCCCTCTTACCTCCATAGTTTCTGATAAGAAATTGGGACTTAATCTTATTGGGTGTCCTTTATATGTTATTCATTGCTTTTCTCTTTTTGCTCTCAGAATTCTTTGCTTTTGGCAGTTAACTTTCTGATCAGTATGTGTTTCAGAGTTGGTCTGTTCAGATTTATTTGGGTGGGAGTACAGTGTGCTTCTTGGACACAGATATCTAGGTCCTTCAATAAGGTTGGGAAATTTTCTACCATTATTTCTTCAAATATTCCTTCTCCCCCTTTTCCCTTCTCTTCTCCTTCTGGGACACCCCTGACACATGTTTGCATATCTCTTGCTCTCGTTTAGTTCTTTGAGACCTTGTTCAATTTTTTCCATTCTTTTCTTCATCTCTTCTTTTGTATATTTGCTTTCGGAGGCCATGTCTTCAAGCTTGCCAATCCTTCCTTCTTCTGCCTCCTCATATCTGCTGTTATGTGACTCCAGTGTATTTTTTATTTCATTTATTGTGCCTTTCATTCCAGTAAAAGCTGCTATTTTTCTATGTATACTTACAAATTATTCTTTGTGCTCATATAGTGTCTTATTAATATCCTTAATCTCTTTAGCCATCTCATTGAATTTATGAAGGAGATTGTTTGAACATATATGATTAGTTGTCTCAACTCCTCTATGCCATCTGGAAGCTTATCTTTTTCCTTTAACTGGGCCATATCTTCCTGTTCCTTGGTATGTTTCGTAGTCGTTTTTTTATTTTATTCCTCTCGTCTCCTCTTCCCCACTGTTGTCTGCTTTCTGTGTCCATTCACTGTGTGTTCTTCGTCCACCTGCATTATCCTGCAGCACTGGGAAACTGTCTCTTTTTTGTTGTGTTATCTTGCTGCTTCAGCTCTTGTTTTGTAGTTTTTTGTTGGTTTCTTGGCATCTTGCTTACTAGATGTATTTATTCTGGGTGCAGTTTCTCTTTTTAGTTTAGGGCTTTCTTGCCCTTTCTCCTTGCTGGTTATGTAGTAGGAGCCAAGGATGTAAGCTATGGAGACTCAAGCTGCCCATGTTGCCCCAGGAACCAGTGAAGCTTCGCCCACCTTTCTCCTTTGCCAGGGGTCAGGACAGAACCACAGCCATGTGTAATAATCCAAGTTGATCCAAGTTGTGCTGCCCAAGACTATCTGCAGTTGCCCAGAGAGATTGATGAAGTTTCATGCCCTTTCCTCCTCTGCCGGGGTGGGGGGGAAGGGTGTGGTTTGAAGCTGCAGGTATGGGCAGCAATCTATGCCATGTGGGTCCAAATTGTTGCCTAGGTAGATTTCCACCTATTCGGTCTGTGTTGGCCAAATGTACCTGCAGTTACCCAGAGAGGCTGATGCAGGTCTTGCCAGCCTCCTTCCTGCTAGAGGTGGGGCTGAAGCCTAGGCTAGGACTGCAGTCCAATCCGGATGGAAAGAAGCTGGACCATAACAGCACTGTGATTTTCTATCAGCCCAGCTTCCTTTCATGAAGGGGGCAGATCAAAATGGTGGCTCCTGGCCTTTTTCTGACTTGGACAGGTTCAAACTTATGCTATTCTTAGGATTATACTTTAGCCAGCTGAATTTACTAATCAGTAGCCGAAGTTGCTGCCCAAATGGTCTCTTCCTCTCCTGTTTTTGGGAAATGGAGCTTCCAATTCCAGTCATGGATTAGCTCCCATGGCAGCTTGTGCTGTCAGCAGAACGCGGGCACCAACTTCCATGGCATGGAGTGCTCTACTTACGAATCTTTTCTGCAGATGGGCAGTCTGTTCCTTGCATTCTTTCAAGGATGTTGCAGGATGCTCTTTTGGTCTCCTGGAGCCCCCAGAAAGGTGCTTTAGATAGCTCTGGGTGATACTAACTGCCCTGTAGCACAAGCTGACTCTTGGAGCTCCTTATTCTGCCGCCATCTTGCTCATTTTTCCTCTCATTGTTGTTTCTTGCATTTTTAAATAGCTAATAAGTTATAATTTGCACCATCTTTAATTATATCTTATAGTTGTTAAATTTTATTATCTTCATTTCTTTGACAATGAAGAATGAAAATTTTGCTTATGGGGTTGTTTTGTATCATTTGCTGAATTACTGTTGTCTAACTACACTGGCAGTTCTTTTGAAGATAAAGGATGCTTCATCCAAGCTATATATCCCCATGGAAAACTGCAATGGTGATGCCATCAGTGAGAACAAACATTTACACTGCAGAAAAGTGTCCACAAAGACACCTGAAAATGGTCCAGACATTATTCATTTTTAAAGGTTTATTTTGCATTTCCTTTGGATACTCAGAATTCAGATTTACTTTACTTCTATTAATGTGGGCACATGTATCTGTCATACACATATATAGTTCATACTTACATGTAGATAGATACATATTTATGGGACATGTATGCATTTCTGGGAAGCCACCTAAGATAATGTGATATGAGAAGAGGAGTAACATTCACTGTATTTAATTTCTAGCCATGGAACATTTTTTAATATTTAAATTTTTAATATTTAAAATTTATTAATATTTAAAATTTATTCCTTTGATTTGGGGATGTTGATCAAAATTTAGAGAAATATGAGTCTGTATTTTCCATTAGTTTCCATTTTTATTATCTTTGAGTCCAATATTATCTAAGTGACTAGAATTTTTGTCTTCCTTTGTTCTTGACAGGAAAGCTTTTTATACCATCATAGCATGGCTTTAAGCCTAACAAACCCAAATACTGTATAATTCTACGTTTTTTGTTTTAAGGTTTTCTTTTTTTATTATTTTTTATATCAGTGTTACAAGTTACTCGATTAACACAGGATAGTAACTCCAAAAACAATAAATCTTCTTTGTTCTGTGATTACACTCCCCCTTATTTTTGTTCATTCCTCAGTCTTGAGGGATTTGGGATGATGTCCACTCTGACTGCTTCAGGCTGAGAGGGGACATAGATATTATAGGGAAGAGGAAAGGAATTGTTTTGCTTGCAGTTGAAGATACTTCTTGTTTTTGGGGTGGGACTCGTCCATCATCATTGTTTTGTCAGTTGTCCAAGGCAAGAACTGGAGAGTAGAGTTGCCCGTAACGTTGCTGGGTTTCAAGGCTCAACATGAACAATCCAAAGATTTAAGTTCCTGCGAAATATATTTAGCAGGTGCATTGAAAATTATAGGCTCAAATAAAAGGAGTACAAGAATCATGAGCCAGGAAACTATAAATGAGTATAACTATGTTACATTTGAGAAATAGATTTTCATATATTCTCAGATAGGGCCCACTGAGGTGGTGTTGATTTTACGCCATATGGCTTGCCTATGGTGTCTGGACATTCCCTAGAGCCCTCGGGAGCACTTCTGTTTAAGGCTTTGTTTACTGTGGTAGTGAAGAAATCTCTTACCCATAAAACTCTATTTTCCTTAATATTTACCCCTTTTCCCAAATGCATAACGCTTGGTAATAATCCCTCGGTGCCAGGGAGGCTCATCGCTGCCGAGTTTTGTCGCATGTTGGGAGGAAGATAGTGAGTTTATTTGCAGAATTTGGCTTTGAGAGAGGCCACATTTGAGTAGCAAGGTTTTCAGGAGGTAAATCTTAGGCATTAATTATAATTAGGCTTACTTTCATTATTATAGAATTAAGCATCATAAGTATAATTCTACTCTTAAGCCCAATTTTAGATTACTTGTTAAAAACATTTTGAAGGAGAAGAGCAAAAGAAAATCCTGTTTTATCCTATTTTCAATAACTTTGCTTTCCAATTTCTTCGGTTGTTTGACAAATTGGTTACTTGCTGGATTTTTTAGATGTCAGGATTAAATATTCTATCTCAGTTTCTATCAGACTAAAAACCATATGATTTATTTAAAATTGAGAACAGATCAGTAATGTGGAAAAATACTACATATTAATTTTTAAACTTCACCAACAGATTAACTTTTTGATGTGATTTTGTCCCAATAATCAAATCAGCTCCACAGTTCTTTATTAGGAGCATTGGTGAGTGCTTTGGGTTTAGAAAAGGATTCCGTACATTTGTCTAGCACTGTATCATTTGTCAGGCTCATTCTTCAGTCACCCCATGCGGAATAGTCCCTCTTTGACGGATAAGAAGACTAAGGTTTCATGTTGAAGGGTTTGTGGAAAGTCACTTATTCAGCAGGTAGAGAGCTTGACTGTGAGCTTAGGTCTTCTGACTGCAAGCCCAGCTCTTGTCTCAGGGGATGCACAGTTTGGTTTTTGAGATAGATAACGATTATTACAAAGAAACAAAAAACAGGCAGCAGAGTGCTATGGAGCCTTCAAAGAAGGAAGAAATTATTCTGAGCAGGAAGGCAGAATATATCTGGTAGGGAGCAGTTAATTGATTTGGTTGGGTAGAGGGGTATATGCTAAGCTTAGAGAAATGGAATGATCTGATGGGAGGAAGTTTGTGGAGCAAGAAGGCAAGAGGTGGTGCCCTCTGCACACTGACCTGATAAGGAGCGTAGCTGCAGCCAAACAGTTTTAACCTGATTTCAAGTAAGTGTAAAGTTTGTTTGTGTGAGTGACAGGAAGTAATTGAGGAAGAAATCTAAGAAACTTTACCAAAAAGAAAAAAAAGTTTACTGGCCTAGCTTGACTGGAGTTGTTAAACATTAGCAAGTGAGTACCAGAAATTGATGGTGACCTTTTGAGCTAAGGGCCAAGGAGAATTGTGCTTCTACAAAGGGTGGAAAGGGGAACTTACTTAGGGAGAGAAAAGGATGTTTCAGCTTTGAATTGCCCCTGTGACCACTGTGGCCACCCTGTAAAAGCTGTTGTATCAACATACCTTACCCTGTTTATGGTCTAAATGAAGGGAAAGTCAGCTCAGCCTGCAGCCTTTCTTATGTGTTAGGCTTTAAAAAAAAAAAAAAAAAGAAAGAAATGCACGAAGTGCATTATTGTCATATTGTAATTTCATATTGTTCTTGTTTCCAAAATATTCTCTGCTCTTATTTCTGCAGCCTGGAGTGCTTGGCTATTTCGAGTTCAGTGGCTCACCCCAGCCTCCTGGTTATTTGACATTCTTCACCTCAGCATTACATTCGTTAAAGAAAGGTAAAAGTGGTCTTATTATGGCATTATAATACTTCAATAGAAATACATTAATATTAATATTATCTTCTTTTACATATGTTACAATTATGATTGTATTTTTAAAAGTTGGTGCTTCATTCTTTTTCTCATTGTATTTATTTACTTTTTTTTTTTTTAAGAGGTACTGGGGATTGAACCCAGGACCTCATACATGCAACACAGGTGCTTAACCATTGAGCTACACCTGCTCCACCCTCATTGTGTTTATAATTATGTCATTGTTTATGTTCCATCAGTAGCAAATAGAAAGTACTGTACTATTTTAAATAAAGTATCTTAAATGTTTAACTTTTAAAGAATGAGCTTGATCATGCTTTGCAATTTTATGTTTTGCATTTTCAAATTCATTGTATCAGTCATTGTGTGTGTGTTCTTATAAAATGTTAGTCAAAAGTTTTAGTTCCTATGTAATCTCTCAGGTAGGTATATCATCATTTAGCAATACATTTTTGCAAGTATAAAAGTTATGTCACATTATGGCATATTTAGAAAGTAGAAATTACTTACAAAGCTTGCTGACCAGTTGCATTATTCTCAAATCCCATGTATTTTTGTACTTAGTTGAATTTGAGCTCTTAGAACATTTTAAATTAAATATTGTATCACACCCATTTTTCCATGTTGCTTCATGCTCTTTCTGGCTGTCACTACTTTCAGGTCCTGTCAGTTCTGTCTGATGCTTTTTCATCTCTTTGCTTGTCTCCATCTCCTTTGATACCACTCTGGGTCCTAACACTTCCACCCCTCACCTGGACTATACCAGTGGACACTTAGCTAGTATCTACTTTTGCCCCTTTTCAAGCCACTCTTCACCCAGTTTAATAGTCATAAAATATAAACCCCAGCTCACATCACTCCTCTGCTTTAAAATATGCAGTGGTGGGCCACCGCACTTAGGACATAATCCAGAATCCCAACATCGCTCACCTCTGACCTCTCCTGCCTCACGTTGTGCCCTCTGAGCTCTGGTTGCCCCAGCTTTCTCCAACATCCATGAGCTGATTTTTCCTGACACTAGGGCCTGTGTTTGTGCTAGTCCTTCCTTGGAACGCACATGCACATCCCCTTCCACACACACCCCTACCCAGTCTCTAGGGCCCAGCTCTCCACCTGTTGAATCCCTATTTATCCTTCAGGGCCCAGCTTAAATATCGTTTCCACAATCTTAATAACTGACAACCTCCTTCCCCTGATCTAAATTGGGTACCCTCCTTTCCTTCATAATACTTAACACAACTTTTAGTTGTGTGTTTAATTATGAGATGATTTGTTAATGGCTGTCTTCTTCCCCAGTCTATGAGATTTCTGAGATTAGGGACCCCCTGTCTTCAGTTTAGTGTTCTTTTGCAAGCATTTGGCATAAAGCGGGGGTTCAAACAGTATTTGTCAAATGAGTCATCAGATAAATAGCTATATTTTTCCCCCAGTAGTTCAACCAAAAATATGTAACCATCCTTCTTTTTTTGGTTGGTTGGTTGTTTTTTTGAGGTACCGGGACCAGGGATTGAACCTGGGACATTGTATAAGAGAGTCCGGTGCTTAACCCTAAGCCCTATCAGCTCGCTAACCATCCTTCTTTGTCCAAAAGGAATTGCGGTTTCAGACCATGAATTTTAAATCATTATAACTAAGCTTAAACACATCTTTATTAATCAAAATAGGAACCATTACAGTCAACACATTTTTGCCAATGAGAAATAAGTTTGTTTTTTCCTGTAATGTAAAAATCTGTGCTTCGGGATTCGACAAACTCTTTGATGCATTTTCTGCGTCCTACTGGTTGTGGAAGTGTTTTCCCTGCAAAAAGTTGTCAAGATGCTTGAAGAAGTGGTAGTTAGTTGGCGAGAGCTCAGGTGAATATGGCAGATGAGGCAAAACTTTGTAGCCCAATTCCTACAACTTTTGAAGCATTGGTTGTGTGATGTGTGGTCAGGCATTGTCGTGGAGAAGAATCAGGCCCTTTCTGTTAACCGGTGCCAGCAGCAGACGTCAAGCAGTTTTTGGTGCATCTCATCAGTCTGCTGAGCATACTTCTGAAATGTAATGTTTTTGCTGTGCCTCAGAGAGCTGTAGTGGATTGGCAGCAGACCACCAAACAGTGACCTTGACCTTTTTTTGGGTGCAAGTTTGGCTTCAGGAAGTGCTTTGGAGCTTCTTCTGGGTCAAACCACTGTGCTGTTCATTGCCAGTTGTTGTATTAAACCCACTTTTTGTCACACGTCACAGTCCGATCGAGAAATGGTTCATTGTTGCATAGAATAAGAGAAGATGACACTTCAGAATGACAAATTTCTAAAACTTTTCAGTCAGCTCATGAGGCACCCACTTAACAAGCTTTTTCACCTTTCCATTTTGCTTCAAGTGCTGAACAACTGTAGAATGGTTGACGTTGAGTTCTTCGGCAACTTCTAGTGTAGTTTATGAGAATCAGTTTCCATGATTGCTCACAGTAATTGGCAACTCCCGATGACTGGCCACTACGCTTTTCATCTTCAAGGCTCTCATCTCCTTTACAAAACTTCTTGAACCACCACTGCACTGTACCTTTGTTAGCAGTTCCTTTCCAAATGTGTTACTGTTGTGAGTTGTCTTCTCTGCTTTGCAACCCATTTTGAACTCATATAAGAAAATTGATCAAATTTGCTTTTTGCCTAAAATCATTTTCATAGTCTAAAATAAATATATAATAAACAGCAAGTAATAAGTCATTAGCAAAAAAACAAAGTGAGAAATGCACATTAAAATGCTGTGTAACATAACCACATTTATTTAAGAATGCATGCCAATATCAAATGGCAAATTTCAACAAATGCAAAACTGCAATTACTTTTGCACCAATGTAATATTACTGGGTATTAATTAGATTGCCTAAGTGTTTTGTGTGTGTGGGGGGGTGACTTATTAAAATAGTATGCCATTAATATATCAACCGGTAATAAGACTGGCCATTTTAATATATACATTATCTAAAGGTTTTTTGCATGAAGAATCTATTAAATGCAGGTTTTCCAACTGAGGAGTGTTGGGGAAAGAAATCAAGTTGTAACATAAGTCTGTTTTTGGTCTACTTGAAAGATAGTGCTGCACAGCTTCAAGTAACTAAGAAGACTTAGCAAATCAAAGTTTGAACTTTGACAGCAAAATACTGTCAGCTTAAATAAGCTTAAGAATCAAACATTCAAAACTCTTTATGGAAAATTAAATAAAGCCCTTCAAAGAAGAACTCAACAAGATTATATATAAAAGGGTGACCTAGAGTCATTCATTAATAGTTCCTGAGCTAAGAGGTTTCAAGATTGTGGAAGAAGGGTGTTTGGTTATTTAGGTGGCTCATATTGTGTGCAGGATGCCTTGTAAGAAATAAGTCATTCATCTTAAATTATTTTTTTATTGAAAGATTTTAGAAATTGTGCTTCATTTTAGTAAAACCTTTCCAAGTATAAGACACGACCTCCTTTTTCTTCTCTTCTATTCTTTTCTCTTCTCTTCTCTTCTCTTCTTTTCTCTTCTCTTCTTTTCTCTTCTCTTTTTGTTAAGCACAGGAAGGTGATAAATGGGTAAAAATTACTTGAAGATACAAAATTAATCTCCTCTGTCAAATCACTAATTTTGACAAATGAATATATGAAAGTTTTTCTCAGAGTAAATGTAGTCTTATTTACCTTTACCACATTTCTTTCCTGTCTTGTGATTATAAAATCCTGTTGCATATGTAAGTTTGCAAGAGCTGAGATTTGTAATTAATCCTTTTCCACCCCATTTTTATGGGTACACTCCCACTTAAATTTTGATGAACCATTTTTAGATTTGGAATGGTGATTTTTCCATAATATATGTACTATGAAAGATTACCTAAAGTAAATTTTGCCTTGGGCCATCTGGGTTTTTTCCCTCTTTTCTTTCTCCTATTTTCAAGTCAAATGGTAATTTACTAACAGCAGATGTATAGTAAAAACATAGGAACACTTTTTTAAAAATGATTTATTTTCAAATGTAAATTTTAGGTCAGTGTCATGTTTAAATTGTGTATACAAATTGAAGCCTGAGAAACATTTAGCGCACTTAACATTTGATTATAGAGAGCTGTACTGAAGAACTGTTTAGATTATTGTGGTAGAAAGCAGGTGTCGTGGTTCAGTCAACTACAAGTGTTTACAAAATGCACATGTCCATTGCTGTAATGATTTTTTTAAAATTGTATTAGAAATATGCTAATATCTGATATAATTTTTAGCTGGTCAGACATCCATAATATTTTGAGAGCTTACCATGTATCAAACATCATAACTAGGAGATATGGAACATGCAAAGAGAACTCACTCCTCGCCCTCTAGGAGCTTAGGGTTTAGTTGTGATATCTGGTTCTGTGGTACCATACCACTCCTTTAGTCCTTTAAGATTATTTGTGTAAGGTCAGATACTTTTAAACATTGTAATAAAGGAAATTAGGGAAAAGGCACTTACCAC
The DNA here is from genome assembly GCF_030445035.2 of Dasypus novemcinctus. NCBI lineage: Eukaryota > Metazoa > Chordata > Mammalia > Cingulata > Dasypodidae > Dasypus > Dasypus novemcinctus. Next base: position 62,117,994 of record NC_080695.1, read on the forward strand.
CTCAGGACTGTGAGATTAACTGCTTTCTCTTTGTTTTTAGCTATTTCCTTTCGTCTCATTACCCATGTCTTTTACCTGTTGATTCAGCCATAGTCCTGAGCTATCAGTTTATATAATCCTACCTAGTAGGTGGTACAGACAGTAACTCTTTGTTATATTTCAAGGAGCACAATTAATTCCCCCCCCCCACCCCCACTTGGCTAATCTGCAGCATTTACCAAATGATACTTCCTTTCTTCTTTTTGATGATGGCTTTATCACAAAATACATTCTTGCATGCATTTGGGTCTATTTCTTTGTTTTCTCTTCATCTATTTTTTTATTTTATTTTATTTTTAAATTTTGGTAAAATATGTAACAATCATTTTGACTATTTTAAGTGGACAATTCTGTGGGTTTAAAAAATTGACAATGCTGTGTAACTTTCACCACTATTTCCAAACCCTCTTCATCATCTCAAATGGAAACTCACACTCATTTACCAATAACTCCCCATTTGTCTCTCTTGCCACCTCTGGTAACCACTATTCTGCTGTCTGTCCCTATGAATTTTCTTATTCTAAGCAATTATAAACCACGTTTTGTTTACCCATTCATCTGTTGATGGACATTTGGATAGCTTCCACCTTTCCACCTTTTGGCTAATGTGAATAATGCTACAGTGAACACTAATATACATATACCTATTCAAGTGCTTGCTGCTTTAAATTATTTTGGATATATACCTAGAAGTGGAATCTCTGAGTCATATGGTAAATCTGTGTTTAACTTTCTGAGAATAGGCTAATTGTTTTCCACAGAGGATGTACCATTTTACATTCCTACCAACAGTTCCTATTTTTTTGAATCCTGGGCAACACTTGTTATTTTCAGTTTGATTTTTTTGTTTTTTTTTAAATACCATTTTGGTGGGTATGAAGTGTTATATCATTGTAGTTTTAATTTTTATTTCTCTAATGCCTAATAGGTTGACCATTTTTTCATACTTGGCCATTTGTATATCTGCTTTGGAGAAACATTTAACAACTTGGCCCATTTTTTGTCGTTAAAGTGTTGTAGGAGTTGTTTATGTATTCTATGTTAAACCCTTATCAGATATATGGTTTCCAAATGTTTTTTCCCATTTTGTAGTTTGTCTTTTTTTTTTTTCTTAAGATTTTATTTCTTTCTCCCCCTACTCCCTCATTGTTTGTGCTTGCTGTCTGTTCATTGTATGCTTGTCTTCCTTTTTTTTTTTTTAGAGTCATCAGGAACTGAACCCAGGACCTCCCATGTGGGAGGGAGGCACCTAATCTCTTGAGTTACCTCCGCTCCCTGCTTTACGTTTCTCATTATGTTTTTACTCCTTGTGTCTCTTGTTGCATCATCTTGTTGCATCAGCTTGCTGTCTTACTTGTCTTCTTTAGGAGGCACCAGGAACCAAACCTGGGACCTCCCATGTAGTAAGCAGGAGCTTAATTTCTTGAGCCATATTCACTTCCCTTTTCATTTTTTTATAATGTCTTTTGTACAACATTTTTTAATTTTGAAGTCCATTTTATAAATTTTTTCTTTTGTATTTTGTGTTTTAGCATAAATCCAAAGATCCATTGCTTACTACAAGGTCCTGAAGATATTTCCCTATGTTTTCTTGTAAGAGTTTTATGATATTAGCTCTTAAAATTAAGTCCATTGATCCATTTTGAATTCATTTTTTGTATATGGTGAGAGGTAGGGGGGTCCACATTCATTCTTTTTTTTTCCCCCCCTTTTTAGAGAAGTTATGGGTTTATGGAACAATCATGCATAAGATACAGGATTCCCATATGCCACCTTATTAACACCTTGCATTGTTTTGGAAATGTTGTTACTATTGATGATAGCACATTTTTATAATTGTACTATTAAGTATAGTATTAAGTAGTACTTAGGGTTCACTATGTTGTGTAATGCCATAGATTTTTTAAATAATTTTTATTCTGTTATATATACAACCTAACATTTCCCCTTTTAATCACATGCACATATATATTTCAGTACTGTTAATCATGTTCAAAATGTTATGCTACTGTCACCACCATCCATTACCAAAACATACCCATCAGTATGAATAACAACCCTGTACATTTTAAGCCTTAACTCCCATTGCCTATCCCCATCCCATCCTCTGGTAACCTCTATTCTAGATTCTGACTCTCTGAGTTTACTTATTCTAATTATTTCAAATAAGTGAGATAGATCATAAATATTTGTTCTTTTGTGTCTGGCTTATTTCACTCAACATGATGTCTTCAAGGTTCATTCGTGTTGTCGCATTAATTGGGACTTCATTTCTTTTCAGTTTGATTAATATTCCATTGTATGTCCATACCACATTTTATTTAACCATTTATTGGTTGATAGACACTTGTGTTTCTCCCATCTTTTAGCAGTTGTGAGTACTGCCACTATAAACATCAGTGTACAAATATTTGTTCAAATCCCTGCTTTCAGTTCTTTTGGATCTATACCTAGTAGTAGGATTGCTGGGTCATATGGTAGCCCTATACTTAAGTTTCTGAGGAATCACCAAACTTCTGCAGCGGCTGCACCATTTTATACTGCCACCAACAATGAATGAACGTTCCTATTTCTCCACATCTTTTGCAACACTTGTTAGTTTCAGATTTTTTTAATAGCAGCCATTCTGATGCGTGTGAAATGGTATCTCATTGTGGTTTTAATTTGTATTTCTCTTATAGCTAATGATTTTGAGCATCTGTTCACGTGCTTTCTTGTCATTTGCATATCTTCTTTGGTGAGATGTCTTTCAAATCTTTGCCTGTTTTTAAATTAGGTTGTTTGTCTTTTTGTTGTTGAGCTGAAGGATTTCCTTATATAATCTAGATATTAAACCTTCATCGGATATGTAGTTTCAAATATTTTCTCCCATGGTATAGGTTGTCATTTTACTTTCATGATAAAGTCCTTTGAGGCACAAACGTTTTCATTTTGATGAGGTTCCATTTCTACTTTTTCTTTTGTTGCTGGTGTTTCGGGTGTAAAATCTAAGAAACCATTGCCTAACCCAAGGTACTGAAGAGGCTTCCCTACATTTTCTTCTAGGAGTTTGATAGTTCTGGCTCTTATATTAGGTCTTTGATCCATTTAGAGTTGATTTTTGTATATGGCGTAAGGTAGGGGGCCCTCCTCTTTTTTTTTTTTTTTTGCATATGGAGATCCAGTTTCCCTAGCATCATTTGTTGAAGAGACTGTTCTTTTCCAGTAGAGTGGTCTTTGCCCACTTGTCATAAATCAGTTTGTCATAAATGTGAGGGTTGATTTCTGAGCTCTTAACTCTATTCCATTGGTCTATATGTCTGTCCTTGTGCCAGTACCATGCTGTTTGGGTTACTGTGGCTTTGTAAGAAGTTTTAAGATTGGGAAGTTTGAGTCCTCCAATTTTGTTCTTCTTTTTCACAGTGGTTCTAGCTGTTTGAGGCCCCTTACTCTTCCATTTAAATTTGACGAACAGGGAAAAACGGACTTTGGCCCAGTGGTTAGGGCGTCCGTCTACCACATGGGAGGTCCGCGGTTCAAACCCCGGGCCTCCTTGACCCGTGTGGAGCTGGCCATGCGCAGCGCTGATGCGCGCAAGGAGTGCCGCGCCACGCAAGGGTGTCCCCCGCGTGGGGGAGCCCCACGCGCAAGGAGTGCGCCCGTGAGGAGAGCCGCCCAGCGTGAAAAGAAAGAGCAGCCTGCCCAGGAATGGCGCCGCCCACACTTCCCGTGCCACTGACGACAACAGAAGCGGACAAAGAAACAAGACGCAGCAAATAGACACCAAGAACAGACAACCAGGGGAAGGGGGGAAATTAAATAAATAAATCTTTAAAAAAATAAAATAAAATAAATTTGATGAACAGCTTCCATTTCTGTAAAGAAGGTTGTTGGGATTACATTGAATCTGTAAATTGCTTTGGGTAGAATTGACACCTTAATGATAGCTAGTCTTCCAATCCATGAGTATGGAATTTCTTTTCATTTATTTAGATCTTCTTTGATTCCTTTTAGCAGTGTTTTGTAGTTTTTGAGTACAAATCCTTTACATCCTTGGTTAGATTTATTCCGAGATATTTGAGTCTTTTAGTTGCTCTTGTAAATGGAATTTCTTTCTTAATTTCATCTTCTGATTGTTGACTGTTTGTATATATAAAGGTTACTGATTTATGGGTGTTAATTTTGTACCCCACCACTTAGTTGAATTCATTTATTAGCTCTAGGAGCTTCATTGTGGAGTTTTTAGGATTTTCTGTATATAGAGTCATGTCATCAGCAAATAGAGAAAGTTTTACTTCTTCCTCTCTAAGCGGATGCCTTTTATTTCTTTTACTTGCCTAATTGCTCTGGCAAGAATTTCCAGTTCAATGTTGAATAATGTTGGTGACAGTAGGTATCCTTGTCTTGTTTCTGGTCTTAGAGGGGATGTTTTCAGTCTTTCTCCATTACATAGCTATGGACTTTTCATATATGCCCTTTATCATGTTGAAGACGTTTCCTTCTATTCCTAGTGATCTAATTGTTTTTATCAAGAAATCAAGAAATTGGTGCTGGATTTTGTCGCATGTCTTTTCTGTATCAATTGAGAGGATCATGTTTTTCCTTCTTTCATTTTGTTTATGTAGTGTATTACATTAATTGACTTTCTTATGTTGAGCCAACCTCACATACCAGGGATAAGTCCCGCTTGATCCTAGTGTGTTGTATTAATATGCTGTTGGGTTAGGTTTACTAGTATTTTGCTGAGGATTTTTGTATCTATGTTTATAAGAAATATAGGTCTATAGTTTTCAAAAAACCAACTCTTGTTTGATTCTGTTGGATTTTTGTTTTCTGTTTCATTTATCTCTGCTCTAATCTTTATTCTTTCTGCTACCTATAGGGTTAGTTTGCTCTTCTTTTTCTAGTTCTTCCAGTTTTGAGGTTAGGTCTCTGATTTGAAGCCTTTCTTCTTTTTATTTTTATTTTTTATTTTTTTAAAGGTTTATTTATTTATTTCTCTCCCCTTCCCCCCCACCCCCCACCCCCCACCCCGGTTGTCTGTTCTCTGTGTGTATTTGCTGTGTGTTCTTTTGTCCGCTTCTGTTGTCAGCGGCACGGGAATCTGTGTTTCTTTTTGTTGCGTCATCTTGTTGTGTCAGCTCTCCATATCTGCGGCACCATTCCTAGGCAGGCTGCACTTTCTTTCGCGCTGGGCGGCTCTCCTTACGGGGTGCACTCCTTGCGCTTGGGGCTCCCCTATGCGGGGGTCCCCCCCGTGGCAGGGCACTCCTTGTGCACATCAGCACTGCGCGTGGGCCAGCTGCACACGGGTCAAGGAGGCCCGGGGTTTGAACCGTGGACCTCCCATGTGGTAGACGGACACCCTAACCACTGGGCCAAGTCCACCACCAAGAACTCCCTTTAGCATTACTTGTAGGCAGGTCTGTTGTTGATGAACTCCTTCAACTTTTGTTTATTTGGAAATGTCTTACTCTTTCCCTCATTTTTGAAAGAAAGCCTTGCCAGATATAAAAGTCTTGGCTGGCAGGTGTTTTCTTTCAGCACTTTAAGTATTTCAACCCACTGCCTCCTTGGCTCCATGGTTTCTGATAAAAAATCGACACTCAATCTAATTAAGACTCCCTTGTATGTAACATGTTGCTGTTCTCTTGCAGCTTTCAGAACTCTCTCCTTGTTCTTTGTATTCCATAGTGTAATCAACACATGATGAGATATATTTTTCTTGTTTATCCTGTTTGGTGCTCCCTAGGCTTTGAGGATGTACATATTCATGTCTTTTCCTGAGTTTGGGAAGTTCTCTGTCATTATTTCTTTGAATATTCCTTCTGCCCTTTTCTGTCTGTCTTCTCCTTCTCAGACCCCCAAAATGCATATATTGGTTTGATTGATAGTGTCCCAGAAGTGTCTTGAGCTATTTTTGCTTTTTATAATTCTTTTTTTCTTTCTGTTCCTCAGCCTTACTCATCTCAAGTGTCTTGTCTGCTCAGTCACTGATTCTTTCCTCTGTCAACTCCAAACTGCTGTTAAAACCCTCCTGGGCATTTTTCTTTTCAGTTATTGTGGTCTTCAACTCCAGAAGTTTTGTTTGGGTCCTCTTTAAATTTTCAATCTCTTTTCTAAGATTCTCAGATTGTTCATTCATTTTTCCCATAATATTCTTTAGTTCTTTCTCTGTATTTTCCTTCATCTCCTTCAGCCTTTTTAAGGTCTTTTTTTTTTTTTAAGACTTTGTTTGGTATGTTCACATTCACATCGTCTTCATTGGTGTTTTCTGGATTTTTATTCTCTTCCTGTGGGATAGATCATCATTTCCTGCTTCTTTAGCTTGTATTCTTTTTTTTTTTTAAGATTTATTTTTTATTTATTTCTCTCCCCTTTCCCCGCTAACCCCCCCCCCACCCCTGTTGTCTGCTCTCTGTGTCCATATGCTACGTGCGTGTTCTTCTTTGGCCGCTTCTGTTATTGTCAGCGGCACAGGAATCTGTGTTTCTTTTTGTTGCGTCATCTTGTTGTGTAGCTCTCCGTGTGTGCGACGCCATTCCTGGGCAGGCTGAACTTTCTTTTGCGCTGGGCGGCTCTCACGGGGCACACTCCTTGTGCGTGGGGCTCCCCTATGCGGGGGACACCCCTAAGTGGCACGGCACTCCTTGTGTGCATCAGCACTGCACATGGACCAGCTCCACACAGGTCAAGGAGGCCCGGGGTTTGAACCGCAGACCTCCCATGTGGTAGATGGACACCCTAACCACTGGGCCAAGTCCAGTTCCCTTTATCTTGTATTCTTGTTGCACACTGTACATTTTTATTTGATTTTTCATTTTAAAGTCTCTTTCAGTTTTTCTTTCTTTTTTTTCCATACACTGTACATTTTAATATTTTAAAATGTTAACTCTGGGATTTATTCTCTGAGATGTTTGTTTCTTGATTTTGTAACCCATTGGTGAAAAAACAGATTTTCTTGTGCTTCAGGTCTTCCTATCAGGAAAGTCTGTCCAAAGTGAATGCAGTATACCAGATTTTTCCTGTTTTCCTTGGCCTCTGTTATAACCTGGGCTTCTGCTTATTAGTTGTTTCAGAGTGCCCCTGTTTACAGGAGTTTAGCTACCTCCTCTATTTCCCAGGAGACAGACCTCACTCTCCCTTGTGTTTGAAGCCAGGAAGCCTTTGCCCCAGATTTGCTGGTATTGTTTCTTACACTCCTTTCGTTGTCTCAAGTTGCTTTCACCTATAGGGCAGATTCTGGGAGGAGGGCCATGGTAAAGAGGACTTTCCCAGCTGAAACAGGGCCAGAGACCTACCAGGGAGGGCAGGCTTTCTCCATAGTGCCCTGAGGAGGGAGTAAGGAAGGACTCCAAGAGCTTCTTCCATGTCTTCCCATAGTTGAGCTTTCTGGGTCTGTCCAGCAAATGCAGCCCTTCTACTAACTATACCCTGCAGCCCTGAGGAAGCACGACATCCTTGTCCCCTCTGGAGTTGCCTCTATGCAGAACAGTGTGAAACAGTCGCAAGTGCCACTCTTGTCCAGGGGGTTTGAAATAATGGTTGCCACACCCTTTGTCTTGGGCAGGTTGAAACAGTGGCTGCCCTCAGAGCCAGGCCCCCAGCAATCCAAAATCACTAATCAAAAGCACTGATCAGTGATTGCCCATGCCCACCCCTGATCTTGAGGGAGAGAATTTTTATCTCCCTTTCTGTCGCCAGTGAGTTAGCTAGGGATTGGCCCCATCGCAGCCTGCCATGAGAGTAGGGGATGGGCACCAGTAGACACCACATGGAGAGAGCAAGTTACTCTTCTTTACCATATATTATTAGGGTCTTTCTCCCACTTGCCCCTGATGATGTACAATGTTCTTCTGGCCTTCATAATTTCAAAATAGTTGTTTCAGACAGTTCCTGCCTGATTAGTAGTTGTTCTGTTGGACGGACTGAGTCCTGGAGCTCTCTACCATCTTCCCGTCCACATTCATTCCTTTACACATGGTTTTCCATTTGTCCAAACACCATTTGTTAAAGTATTCTTTCCCTATTGAATAAATGGGCTTGGCAACCTTAGCTGTGTACCTGCAGATGTGTAGATTTTTTTTTTAAGCTTTATTTTTTTTTTTATTTCTCTTCCCTTCCCCTCCCCCCCAGTTGTCTGCTCTCTCTGTCCATTTGCTGTGTTTTTTTAAATTTTTTATTAACGTTAATAGATCATATAGAATATTACATTAAAAAAAAAGAGGTTCCCATGTAACCCACACCCCACCCCCCACCCCCATCATTTTTGTAAATTGTATTTTTTTGAAAATACATACATGACAAAAAAGGTTACATTATAAAAAACATAAGAGGTTCCCGTATACCCCCGCGTTCCCCCACCCCACTTCTCGCACACCAACAACCTCCCCCATCATTGTGGCACACTCATCGAACTCGGAGAACACATTTTGGAGCACTGCTGCACCATGTGGATAATAGTTTACTCTGTAATTCACACTCTCCCCTGGTACATTCAGTGGGTTATGGCAGGATATATAATGTCCAGCATCTTACCCTGCAATATCTTTTAGGATAACTCCAAAGTCCCAAAAATGCCCCCTCATCACATCTCTTCTTCCCACTCCCTGCCCTCAGTAGCTACTGTGGCCCCTTTCTCCCCGTCAATGATAAAATTTCTTCTTTTAGTCACAAAAGTTTTATAGTAGAATATCAGTAAGTCCACCCTAATCCATATTTTATTCCTCCATTATGTGGGCCCTGGGATGGTGATGTCCACTCCACCTCTAGATCAAGAGGGGGCTTAGATTCCACATGGATGATGGATACAATTCTCCTGCTTGCAGTTGTAGGCACTCTCAGTTCCCTGGTGTGGTGACTGACCATCTTCATCTCCCTATTAGCTGACCTGCATAAGTCCAATGAACCAGAGAGTAGGAGTTGCAACTCTGCTGAGGCTCAGGGCCCAGCTGGCACATGGGCAGTCCAGAGATTCAAGTCCCCCGAGTATGCACCATCCCTAGACCAACCAAAGTTTCAGTAAAAGTGACAGAAGAGGCATGTGTCACATCTGAGTCCAACTCCATCACGCTCAGGGACACAAATGCCAAAGTAGGGCCCACTGACATGGTACCGAGCTCCAGAGCCATCTGCCATGACCATATCCCTGTGGGCCTCCGTAACCCTCAGGAGAACCAGTACCTGAGTTTGTATCCACTTTGGCTGTTTCTGGGGTCCTCCTGAGGAGTGCGTAAGCATGACTCCTAATGACCTCCTGACTCTTTTTTGAAGACTCTTAGCCATATAAACTCATTTGTTTTTGCCATTTCCCCCTTTCATTCAAGGTCAAAAAGCAGTTTTTAACACATGATCCTTCAGTGGGCTGAGATATTCTGCTGGTCTGAGTTGACCCTTTTATTCATGGTCTTTTTCTATTTACCTCACCAGCTGGTGCTTTGGTAGTAATCCTTCGGTGCCAGGGAGACTCTGTGTCTGCTTGTATTCTTGTAAGCGACACCGGGAATCTGTGTCTCTTTTTGTTGTACCATCTTGCTGTGTCACCTCTCCATGTGTGTGGTGCCGCTCCTGGGCAGGCTGCACTTTTTTCACATGGGGCGGCTCTCCTTACGGGGCGCGCTCCTTGCACGTGGGGCTCCCCTGCGCGGGGACACCCCTGCATGGCAGGGCACTCCTTGCACGCATCAGCACTGCACATGGGCCAGCTCCACACGACACCCCCAGACTTTTGAGAACAAGGTCCTTATTAGCCACTCTGGCACCAGCAAACTGCACCAAGAGCTCCACCTACTTTCCCACTGCCTGCCATTCAGTTTGGGGATGGGAAGTGGTAGCTGCTGTATGGATTGAAATTCATGGATAATTAATTCATGGAAATTTACCAGCTTCTTCCTCCAGCTGTTCCCTGGATGCTGCGCACTGTTCCACTATACCCCAGAGTTGCAAAGTAGTTGATTCAGACACTTCCTATCAGTTTAACAGTTTTGATGGAGGGGCTTATTCCTTGAGCTTCCTATTCCGCTATCTTCCTCTCCTACATATCTATTATTTGTATGAATAAATACGATTTAATCTCTTGTTTTATAAGTTGCTGTTACCTGGTAAATCTGGACCTTCTTTTAGTTCTTGTGTTTTTGTTTTGTTTTTATAGATTTATTTTATTTCTCTCCCCCTCCCCACCCCTGTTGTCTGCTCTCTGTGTCTACTCACTTGCACCCTCGGCGGCACCGGGAAACTGCGTCTCTTTTTTGTTGCATCATCTTGCTGCATCAGCTCTCTGTGTGTGCGGAGCCACTCCTGGCCAGGCTGCACTTTTTTAACATGGGGCAGCTCTCCTTGCATGTGGGGCACCATACATGGGGGCGCCCCTGTGTGGCACAGCACTCCTTGCACGCGGCAGCTCTGCGTGTGGGCCAGATCACTACATGGGTCAGGAGGCCCTGGGTATCAAACCCTAGACCCTCCCGTATGGTAGGCAGACACTTTATCAGTTGAGGTACATCCGTTTCCCTTAGTTCTTGTGTTTTGTGAAATATTTGACTGGATTTTGGTTGGACTTGTATTAAATATATAAATTCACTTGGAAATAATTGACATGTTCATAACATTTAGCTTCCCTATCTAGGTTCACAGCATGATTATTTATTTATTTGATGGTCTTTAATTTTTTATAATTGGTCTCACACATCTCTCGTTAATGTTTAATCATTTTAAAGTGCTGAATTACTAATGTGCGCCAGCAGTCTTTGTGTATGTTTCCAAGAGTCTGAAGGAAACCAGCTCTCCCATACTTATCTGCTCTTCCCAGACTGCAAAGCCACTTTTTCTTTGAACCTTGTCACTTTTGATCTTGGCAGTCTTTAGGTTTCTTTCTTCTTTTGACTAAAGCACGTTTGGTAACAGGGTCAGGATTTTTAAGTTGTTTACTTGATTTTTTCCATCTTATGTTTATTTCCTTATAATCTTTGCAAATGTGTTCCAGTTGTTATATTGTGCTATAACCCACTAATTTTTTTAAAAGAGAAAATTTGCTGCACACTTTGCTCTTGTTTTTCATCTGCTCTACAAAAGGGATGCAGTGCAGCCTAGAGGGAAAAACAGTAGCCTGGGAGCCAGCAGTGTCTGGTCCTTATTCTTTGCCTGCCCCTGATAGGGGTCTATAAACTTGAATAAATTATTTATTATTGTTCATGTTTGACTTTGTCTGTCTATAAAATGGGAGAGGATGGAGATAAAGGTTAATGCTTGTTTTATGAGACCAAGTAAATCATGTGTGAATAATGTAATAGTCTTAAAATCTGTAATTAGCTGAGTTAGAATCTGAGTCACATGGCTGAAAGCATTTGAAGTAAGTATTGTATCTACCTTATTAAAAACATATACTGGGAAGCAGACTTGGCCCAGTGGTTAGGGTGTCCGTCTACCACATGGGAGGTCCACGGTTCAAACCCCGGGCCTCCTTGACCCGTGTGGAGCTGGCCCACGTGCAGTGCTGATGCACGCAAGGAGTGCCCTGCCACGCAGGGGTGTCCCCCGCATAGGGGAGCCCCACGCGCAAGGAGTGTGCCCCGCAAGAAGAACCGCCCAGCGTGAAAGAAAGTGCAGCCTGCCCAAGAATGGTGCCGCACACACGGAGAGCTGACACAACAAGATGATGCAACAGAAGGAAACACAGGTACCCGGTGCTGCTGATAAGGATAGAAGCAGTCAAAGAAGAACACACAGTGAATGGACACAGAGAGCAGACAACTGGTGGGGGGTGCTGGGAGGGAGAGAAATAAATAAATAATACATCTTTTTTTTAAAAAAAGCATCTGTCAGGGAGTGAATGTAGCAGTGGTTGAGTGCCTGCTAGTCCAACTGTCATCAAGGAGCAGCTGTAGCTCAGTGGTTGAGCTCCTGCTTTCCATGTACAAAGTCCTGGGTTTAATCCCTGGTACCTCCAACAACAAAAAAAAAGCATCTACCATGCTATTACATAACTCCTGTTCATACTGTCTGGTGTTCTAAATGTAGAATTGACTCTCTCTTTTCTACCAGAGTGTGAGCATATTTGTTTAGAATAAATGTATTTATTAAGTTGTCTTGAGTCCAGAGTTTTATCTTGTTCTAGACCTACAGCATGCTGCCTGATCATAGGCATAGCTAAAAGCTTGAATGAATCACTTTACTTTGAAATAAAGGACACTTTATCTTGAAAATTCTCAAGTAAGAATGATTTTAGCTAGAGGATTATAAGGTTTTTTTTTTTAATAAGTCATGTTGAATGCCCCCCCCACTACCACTACCACTTAGATTTCACCTGCCTTCCATGACCAGTGTGTAGGAATCCACAACAGGGCTGGTGGAGCCCCTGCTTGGGGCATTCTTCTCACTTTTTCTCTCCACTGCTTCTCACTGTCTCCTGATGCCAGAATCCTAATGAATCAAATTGAAATTCACATGGTGCCTAAATGTTACCTTGAAAATACACTAAACTATTAAAGACTGCATTTCCATTTCTTCCTACCACCTTTGGGAATTCTTAAGCTTAGTTGATTAGGGAACCTTATAGCATTAGTTTTCTAAGAAAATGCTTTTCTAATGCTGGGAAATGCCATTCTAATGTGTTTGTTTAGAGGAAGTGCTTATCCCAGTGTAGTCTCTCTACTCCACTAGTAGTGGCTGCTGTGTACTGAGATTTGCTGGTAGAATTGAGTCAGTCTCTGCAAAAAGAGCTTTCTTTTATATCTTTATTCATGGATAAAGCTTTTTATGAGTGCTTTTCTTTTAGGCTGTGAAATTTTATACAGCATCAAGAGGTTTGAAAGGTAGTGTTTTCTTACTTTGTATTTGACATTTTTAAAGGCATTAAAAAATAAGGGACTGAGTTCTTAGACAAGGTTGGCTTGGGAATTGGCTTTTATTTTCTCAGTTTCCTGGATCTAACTCTTGGCTTTTTGGCCTAGGCATTGGATTTAACAATTCGATCTGAGTGGAACAGGTTCTAGGGTCTCTTAATTTTCTCAAATCTCATTCACTGATTGTCCCTATATTCACTCAAAGAAAGAGACCTTTTTCTAACCATCTGCCTGGGTTCTGAGGACCTCTGGGAACTGATTAATACATGTTAGAATAGTTTTCATCCCCACATATAACACTGACATTTTAATTACATTGCCATTATTTTAGTAAGGAAACCATCAGATTTCATAGGAGATGCTTTTATACCCATTATAGCTCATTTCTTAAACCTTATAAATGCTGTTTGGTAAGTACTAAGACCCAAAAAGGATCTCCCAGCACTTGATGGATTTAGAAACATGATTTATTAGTTCAACAAACATTTGAGGTCCTTCTTTGTGCTACAGTTAGATAATATGAATGAAAACTTAATTCCTGCTGTCAGTAGGAGCCACCAGCTGGTATGGCCAAAAAATAGGCTTGCCAACAGTGTAAGTACATTGATAGGTCTCTAAAGGCTTGTTTGGAGGATGGCGGCAGGGCATTCAACTCAGATCAGGGAAGGCTGCTCAGAGAAGATGGTGCTGGGGTGGGTGGTGGGTCTCTCACTGGCAGAGAGGAGAGGTCAGCAGGAACATAGGCCTTCAGGTGAGCTGCAGCCCACAGTGTATGAAGAACTGCAGAGTGGAAGATCGATGGGCCTAGGTGTAAACATTTTTGCTTTGTCTTGCAGGAAGCTCAAAACTAAATTTAGTGTTCTTTTATAGGTACTAATTGACTCCTTGAACCTATATTTTTGAAAAATTCGCTTTCTAATTGTTCTATGATATTTCCTTCCTTTTTTTAAAGTTGTCCTGTTTTAGGAGTATGTGTATTTTGATCCTTTTTTTCCTTAAGCTCTTTTTTTCTCTCTCTCTCCTGAAAATTGAGATAAGACTCTTAGACAAAGAAACAAAAATATTAAAATCTTAACATAAAAAAACCTCAGGGATCATGTTCTATAGTAGAATCACATATGTAAAATTAAACAACTCAATGCAAACTAAACCCAGGTCTGTACTTGACTACCTTTTATATGTAGTTGAACACGATGAGCTAATACTTGACTGAGCACTCCCACAAGCCAAGCACTTTACCTAGATGATCCCTGCCACCCTTTAAGGTAGGAACTGTTATTATCCCAGTGTTACAGATGAGGAAACTGAGGCTCTGAGGAAGTTGTTAACTTTATTCCAGGTGACTGTGGTAGGCAGAATAATGCCCCTAATCCACCCACCCACCAAAAGTTATCTACTATCTAATTGGAAACTGTGAGTATGTTTCTTGGCAAGGGAGAATAAAGTTGTTAGTCACCTGACGTTAAATTAGGGAGAATATCCTGGATTATCTGGGTGGGTCCAATATAATCTCACAAGGGTCTTTAGAAGTAGAATTGCTTAACAGAACAATGTCAGTGTCAATACCATGAGATGCAAGAAGGACTTGACTGGCTGTTGCTGGCATTGAAGATGGAAGCAGGCCACAAGCCAGGGTGTGTAGGTTTCTAGAAGCTGGAAAAAGCAAGAAATGGATTCTCCTATAGCAGTAGCATTTCCAGAAAGAACACAGCTCTGCCAACAATGTGATTTTTGCCCGTTGAGACCCATTTCAGATTTCTGACCTCCAAAACTATAAGATAAACATGAGTTGTTTTAAGCCACTAAAATTTGTGGTAATTAATTACAGCAGCAATAACAAACTGTTACTGTCACATATCAGTAATTGTTGGAACCGAGATGAGAACCCTGGACCATGTGATTCCAGAGCTCCTCTTTATCCTTACTCCATTCTACCTCTAGGTACTCCATTCTACCTCTAGGTGTTCCATTCTCCTGGGATGGGGCAGATGGCACAGTATGGCAACTCCCTCCTTGGGGCCTTTGCCCTTAATGCTGCTTTAAATATAATGCCTCTTCAAGGTTAATATCCACCTTCCCAATTTCTCAAGGCCCAGCTGAAGTCCTATAGGATTTATACATATTGCCTAGCTAGCTTGATGCCTGGTGCATTTTGGACATCTAGTGGAAATTTCCATACCACTTCTTGCAACTCCTATAGCACTAATAGGCTGCATCTCCCCACTTAGCAATATGTATTGTTTTCTTATTTTTCCTTGGGCCTCACTAGTATCTTCTCAACAAGAAGTTCCAGACAGTAGAGCCCAACTTTCCTCATAATAAGTCAGTTTCGTGGCATGTGTCCTTGTATTACCATGGCCCAGTTGTTCCTTCTTGCTGGTCTTCAGTTTCCCCATGTGTAAAATAAGAGAGTTCTGCCCTAATTGCCTCGAAGTTATGCTTCAGCTTGAAAAGACAGTGACCCTTGGCCCATTTTTATGCATATCAGAATCTAAGAACGGTTTTTACATGTTTAAAGGGTAATTTTTAAAAAATAAAGTATCTGTCAGAGACCTCATGTAATTGAACCCTGTGCCCAGACCATTAGAGCAGCCTAAAAGGGGCTGGGGTGGGGGATAGATTTCTAAGCCAGTAGGTTTATTTTGTGAGGTCCATTCTTCTCAGAGATTATATAGTGAAAAATAATTTGATTGAAACACATACAAGGGAAGTAGTTGAATTGATCATTTTGATGCTATGCTTTGGTTAAATGAGAGCAGATGGTGTTGAGGGTGTTCAGTTTACTGTCATGTTAAAAGTATGTGACCATTGATATTTAGTTCTATAGTTTATTTTCCCCCAGAATAATTTATTTCAAACATTTATTTTTCTCTCCCCCTAACTCACAAGAAAAAATAAAGTCGTAGCTAAGAAGTTTTATGTTTACTCAGAGTTTAGCATTATCTTGGCAGGCACCAGGATATACGTGTTTTATCTATGGTGCCCAAGTGCCAGATTTTTTCCTAGATCACTGCTTTGTCTTTATATTAAGGTTTATTTAAATATACAAACTTCAGAGTCACATTTCTAAGGGGAAAAATACAAGTATTGGTGATATATTGGAAACAGACATTTCTATAACCCATTAAATGACTCTCTGAAGGTATTTTTCATTTTAATGGGTATATTTATTATTGGAAATGTATGAAGTTATCCACTGAATACTTATGGAGCCCTTGAAAAATGAATCATTATGTAAATGCTAAGTAAGATGCAGGGGTTATTTTTATCCCTTTTTATATAATCCTCTTTTTTCTCCTTGTCTAAAACCTTGAAACAAAGAATGGGAATGCAGAAGTTAATAAAGGTGACAGAGTATCAAGTAAAACAAGGATTGTTTCTGAGCAGATGGAAGGTACCATGTTACAGGTTTGCCTTTGGGAATGTCATTACTTAAGCTATTTATGCTCGAAGTAAAAGGTGAAGGAAATTTTCCCAGGGAGTAAATAAATTTATCCATGCCAATTAAATGCTGTGTCTTAATTCAGAATTATTACAGTTTGACATTTGTTAGCTGTTTTTTTGTGTGATGATTTTTTTTTTTTTTGGACCTACCATTTCATTTGGTTCCATGACGTGTATACCAACAAATTAGATAAATTAGATGAAATGGACAAATTTCTAAAAAGACTTAAATACTAGAAATTGACCCAAGAAGAAGTAGAAAATCTGAGTAGACCTATAACAAGTGAATAGACTGAATTTGTAATTTTAAAACTTCCCCACAAAGAAAAGCCCAGGACTAGATGACTTTATTGGTGAATTCTACCAAATATTTAAAGAAGAGTTAATACTAGTTCTTCAGAAACCTTCACCAAAAAAAAAAAAAAAAAAAAAAGGAAGAATGAATACTTACCAACTCACTCTCATATGGCCATTGTCTTAGTTTGCCACAGGGCTGTCAATGCAAAGTACCAAAAATTGGCTGGTTTTTGTAATGGGAATTTTCTGTGGGGTAAAAACTTAAGTTCCAAGGCTGTACTGTCCAAATCAGGGCATCAGCAGAGATGTTTTCTTACCAAAGTCAGCTACTGGTGATTCTGGGGACCTGCCATGTGGCAGAGACGGCCACTGATCTATGCCGAGGTCTCTGCCCTCCCCTCCAGAATCCACTGTCTCCCAGAGCTCAGCTGTTGGCAACCAGGCATAGGGTGTGTCTCTCACTGGGCCTCCTCTCTCAGTCTCACCTAATCCGCTCTCTTCCCAAGATCAACTGTGAGCAATCAAGCATATGGCTCATCTCTTCTGCCTTGAGCTACTCTGTGGGCCCAGCCTCTCAGGAGCCTCTTTCTGTGCCTCTGTACTCTGCTGGTTGCAGACTCTGGGACCTCTCTCGACCCTCACAGCCTTTCTGGTTTTCTCCTGCTTGCAAGAAGAACTCTATTTTAGAATTCCTCTCTCTCACATGGCAGGATCAACATGGTAGCTTCCTTTCTTTGTGCATCTCTCTCTCTCTCTCTGTCCATTTATAAATCAGCTCCAGCAAGACAGCGGAGACTTAACCTGAGTCATACTTCACTGACATAGTCCAATCAAAAAGGTCTCACACCCACAGGTAAAAGTTCAAAACAGTCTTTCTCTTTTTGAGATTCATAAAAGAACTTCAGACTGTTTACCACCCTGATGGAAAAAAACAAAGACAACACAAGAAACAGACCAAAGCTTTGCAAATACACATGCAAAAATCCTCAATACAATTCTCGAACATTGGATCCAGTAAAATATTAAAAGGATTATACACCATGACTAAGTTGGATTATTCCAGGAATACAGGGTTGATGTAATGTCTGAAAACCAATAAAATATACCAACTACATCAGTAGAATAAAGGACAAAAACCACATGATCATCTCAGTGGATGCAAAAATAACACTTGACAAAACTCAACCCTCCTTCAGGGTAAAAGCATGCAATGAACTAGGAATAGAAGGGAACTTCTTCAACCTGATAAAAGGCACATGCCAAAAAACAAAACTATAAACCTGTTAAAAAAAAAACAGGGACGCGCACTTGGCCCAGTGGTTAGGGCATCCATCTACCACATGGGAAGTCCGCAGTTCAAACCCTGGGCCTCCTTGACCCGTGTGGAGCTGGCCCATGTGCAGTGCTGATGCACGCAAGGAGTGCCATGCCTTGCAGGGGTGTCCCCCACGTAGGGGAGCCCCACGCACAAGGAGTGCACCCTGTAAGGAGAGCCGCCCAGCGTGAAAGAAAGTGCAGCCTGCCCAAGAATGGTGCTGCACACACGGAGAGCTGACACAACAAGATGATGCGACAAAAAGAAACACAGGTTCCCAGTGCTGCTGATAAGGATAGAAGCAGTCACAGAAGAACACACAGTGAATGGACACAACAGACAATGGGGGGCGGGGGGAGAGGGAGGAGGAGAGAAATAAAAAATAAATCTTAAAAAAATAAAGCTGTTAAAAAACATACACGTAAAAATAATGCAGAGTTTCCAAAGACCCTTCACCCAAGATTCCCCAAATGTTAACATATTTTTTGGGTGTTTTTGTTTGTCGAGGATAGTCAGTGGTTAAGCCCATTTCTTAGGGTACACAGCTGATTAGTACTGTGGGAAGCAGAAACCAGCCACTTTCTCCCAATCCATGGCTGTTTCTACTAAAACCGCTTTTTTCCCCCCTACATATAGGTTAATAATATTTAAGCTAATCAGAATACAGTAATACTTATCAATACTACATAAAGAACCTTGACCAAGTGCACTGTATCCTATAGAGCACTAATTTTTTTATATATATATATATATTTTTAAAAGATACATAGATCACACAAAATGTTACATTAAAAAATATAGGAGGTTCCAATATACAGAGCTGTAATTCTTTTACCCAGATGTTCTTTTAAGATCTTGTTACATCTTACAGTGATCTTTCTGTCACTGGATGGTTAATAGAGATTTTAACCTAACTGATTACCAGGCAAACAGAGTTTATTGAGAACATTTTTTTAATTAATAGAATAGGATTGTGCCGCTGCTGGGCCTTTTTGTGGGGAATGGGGAAATTATTCTGAATTTATTTTTAATTATTCAACAGATTCAAAGTCCTTAATTAAAATATTGAACCTTCATTACTTTTAGGACCAGTGAGTTCATTTTATAAATTACAAAGACCCCTATTATTGAAAAGTCTGGAGAATGCTCTGTGAATGGAAATGAGAAGTGCTATTTTCTTGCAACATTCTTACACCATAAACTTCCTCTGCTAATCCAAGTATTCTTCATTCATAAAAGACTTCAAATTTAAGCTGTTTCTTCCAGCAAGATTTCCACCCTATGCAGAAACTTAAGTAGATATGTGATTTTTGTGAATTTCCCTAAATATGTGAAAAATAGTTTTGAAATTATGTATGAGCATATTAGAATGTGTTATTTGCAAGCAAGCTGTCCGTTCTTACTGAACCAGTAATGGAGTGTTTTGAACGGCCCCTTTCAACTTTTGGTATAGACTGTCACTTCTTATTCCTCTACTCTAATAAATCATGTTGGTGCTTAAGCAGAATATCGAATGAATTTCCTCACTGGCTGCTTTTCCGTCTGTTTTCTTTTAAACTATGGCTGCTCACCAAGATTCAGCTCTCTCCTTCTGGAAAGCGGTGTATTCTGACTCTGCCAGTTCATATCCTCTCTCAAATTGTGCTTATTCCTCTGACAACTCTGGGATTTGAACTTGCTGTTTCTCTACTACGCCCCTCCTCAGTCCAGGTTCTTGTATTCTCACAGATGGATCATGTCAACTTCTTAGCTTGAACTTATGTCTTTATTATGTCCTTATGCAGGGATGCAGAATAGTGAAAAATGCCTTGAACTTGAAGTCAAGAGGCCAGAGTTCAAATCCTGGTTTTGAAATTTACAGATTGTCTGGTCTGTCAGAGCTTGTTTTCTCACTTGCCTTACACCTTCTCTTAAGAGTGCTAAATAATATATTTCGTGTTGTAATTGCTCAATAATAGTTTCAGACACTAAAACCATTCACATACTTTTTTTTTTCTTTTTAATTTACCCAGCAAATTTTATTAAATACCTTTGGTGGCAAAGCATTGTTCTATACCCTAGAAATAATCGTGTTGAAGACAACCACTATCCCTGCCCTCATGAGATTTATATCTAGGAAGAGCAGCAGGTGTTCAATTAGTTAACAAATGCAGATAGAACTAGTGCTAAGAAAAACATAAAGGGAGACAAGGGGAGAGAGAAGTCGGGGTAGCTGCATAGAGAAGAACTCTATTTTAGAAGGGGTGAGGGCCATGGAAGGCCTCCTAAGGAGGCAGTCCATTTTTGGTGTGTTTTGTTGTTATTTCTTTGGGGGCAGTCTCTGAGTAGAGATTTGAACGATGAGAGGGAGCCAGTTAAGGGTGTTCTGGGAAGAGAGAATAGCCTGGTAGGAGATGGGAGTAAGCTGAGTGTGCCAGGAATAACAAGAGGGCTGGTGTGACAGGAGCTTAAGAAGGAAACTCAGTCTTTTTTTAGACTTTTGATATTATTTGATACTGTATACACTTCATTAAATCTAGATTAAAGACCAAAAAAAAAAAGAAGTAAGGGAACAGTAGTAGTAGGGGATGAGACTGGAGCAGAAGACAGGCCAGATCACACGGAGATATAACCAGGGTAAGGAGCTTTTGTTATTTTAAGGTCACTAGAGGGTTTGTTTTGTTTTTATTCATATTGAACTTATTTGAAAACACTGTTAATAGGGTATTTCTAATAAACATCAATAGGAGCTTTTGTTTTACCCAAAAGAATGGACATTTGACTGTTGTTTTAAGTCATGCATGATCAAACAATGTTTGAACACATAATGAGGGATTACATTCTACTGAGCATCAGGAACCATACACAGTCTCCCTACCAGGAGCAAGGTGGTACTCTCTCATCGAAGGACTGGGTCAGAGCAGTCATTGCATAATGCCATTGAGGAAGGAATTCCCATCCGATTTCTGTTTCTGACTGTACCACTGTGGCTGTCATGATTGAATTAAGAACTCAAAGCCACTAGTGCTATTAACGGGACATGGTGCTTACTCTACAGATGACAGCTCATGCAAATGCAGTCCAACTAGAAGGGTGTCATGTATTTAGAGAATATTCCCAACCATAAGAGTCAGAATCAGTGGCCCAGTGGACACAGTAGGGCATGCAGGAAAATGCAAGCTCTGAATGTATCATTGATGTGGAGCATGTAGAGATGTCTGTGGAAGATTCCACTGCTGAGAAGATGGAAGTCTAGCAGCTGGTCTTGCTCTGAGGATGTTCTTTATGGGCAGGGTCAAGAATCAGGAAAATGAGCTGAAGCTGGTGTCCACAGTATGCCTCTGCATCTGCCTTGTCTCCCTGTATGGTGGCGCTAAACCTCAGCGGGTTTTTCACTTCTGCCTTCTAAATCTTAAGCAGGTTAGGGTTCTGGTGAACATAAAGAAATTGAACCCTTGAAAATGTACTTCCTAGCATTACCTATGTTGACACAATACAATGCAGGAGAGACATACCCAGTTTTAGAATATTATGGTCATAACATCTTATTTCTTTATCTATCTATCATCAAAATCCTAATCAGAAGCCAAGGACAAAGGAAAAAAAAGGAAGAAAACAATTCACATAAGAATTTTTTATTTTTATTTTGAAATAAGTTCAAACTTACAGGACAGTTGCAAAAATAATACAAACCCTGTACAGAGAATTCCATCATACCCTCACCAAATACCACATGCACCAGTTTTAACATTTTGCCACCTTTGTCATCTCATTTACCTACTTACCTACCTACTTGTTTTCTGAATATTTGAGAGGAGGTTGCACATATCATATTTCTTGAACACATAATACTTGCACAAGGACATTGACTTTTGTAATCGCCTTAAGTACAGTTACCAAGTTCATGAAATTTAGCGTTGATGTAAACTTTACAGTCTATATTCCAATTTTTTCGTATGCCCCAATAATGTCATTTTGAACCTTTTCTCCTCCATTCTTAGATCTCATTAAGTGTCATATATTACATTTAATTGTCATTATCTCTAGTTTCTGTTTCTTCTTTGTAATTGTGGAGGCATTTATATAACAGATTTTCATACCCTAGTCCCTCCCAAACATAGTGTTCAGTAGGATTAATCATATTCACAACGTTGCAGTACCATTGCCACCATCCATTACTGGAACTTCCCTTTTACTCCAAACAGAGACCCTGCACTTATTTTACATTAAACCCCCACTGACCCTTTTCCCCATCCCTGATAATCTGTACTCTACTTTCTGTTTCTATGAGTTCACATAATATGTGATCTTTGTAGTTCCATGGGGCTTAAATTTAATATCCTAAATCTGTGACAGTCTTGTTTACTGTGATACCAATTTAATTTCAGTAGCACATAAACTTTATTCCTCTACCCATCCTGCCCCCACATATATGTAGTTCTTGTCACAAATTACATGTTTATGCATAATGAGTCCAAAACCACTGATTTGTCATCTTATGATTTTATTCTAATAAAAATATTCCTTGCTTGAAAAATTTTTAGTGACCACACTGTTATACTTCTCTACAGCAGAATTATGCATGTACCAGGAAATTAAAATAGTAAGGTAGAAGAGGAGTGATCACTTATTGTTCTAGAGCAGTGGTCTTCAAACTGGGATACAAATGCTTCACATAAGAACTTACTCTTTGATAAACTTTGGTTGTTTACAAATATATCCCATTGACTTATTAGCAAGGAAAATGGCAAAAGGCTCTTCTGGCTTTAAAAAAAAAAAAAAAAAAGATAGCTTTTCTCAGAAACAACAGTAGAATATATATAATTGGGAAATGATATCCAATTACAAGACCAGTAAGAAAACCAACAAATGACAAAAGTAATTTTCCTTTGTCCCCTTATTTACAGAACAATTATTTCTGCCATTGTGTGAATTTTTGGGAACATTCTTCAGGACTTAATTAGCTTTAGGCTTTTTCACATTGTTTACGTGCATCGCGTTTCCATCCCATGTGAGTTCTCACGTATTTTTGTTAGGGGGAGGACCAACTAACTGCCTTCCCACACTTTTTATGTCTATATGGTTTCTATCCAATCTGTATCTGCACATGATTTTGTAAGGATAGAGCTACTTGAAACGTTCCCCAATTGCCCACTTCAGTGGGGTTTCTCTTCACTGTGGCTTCTCACATGTTTTGTTTTTTTTTTAAGGATGTAGACCAACAGAGAGCTTTCCCATATGTTTCACGTTTATACAGCTTCTTTCCAGAGTAGTTTCTAATGTGAACTTCCCAATGGAAGACTTTCCCACAATACTGAGATTCATAGGGCTTCACTGTTTTGTGAGTCCCTTTATGGCTTTGACATGAAGCAGATCTACTGAAGGCTTTACCACATTGTTCACTCTCATTGGTTTTTCTCTCCAATATGCATTCTCACATATCTGTAATATACGGGTGCCAGTGGAAAGCTTTCTCACAATGCCTACATTCACAGCGCTTCTCTCCATTGAGTCCTTTCATGTCTTCAAAAGGAAATGGAACTACTAAAGGTTCTAGCACATTTTTTACATTGATAGTGTTTCTCTCCGGTGTGTAATATGTGTCTTCTAAAGAATGCATAATAAATAAAGTCTTTCCCATATTCCATTTTTTTACGGCTGCTTTCCACTGTGAGTTCTCACACATGTTGTTAGGAAAGAGGCTCAACTGCAGGCCTGCCCACATTCCTGATATTCATGTGGTTTGTGTCCAGTATGAGATCTGATGCTTCAGGACTAAGTGATGCGTGAAGGCTCTTTCACACCCACTGTATTCATATGGATTTACTCTAGGAGGAGATTTCTTATTCAGATGAAGATTTGGAATCTTGCTCAGGATTTCTCCATATCAGATGCCTTCATTATTTTCATAGACTTCCTCCATATGATTTATTTGAAAATGATAAGCACATTATTAATGGTGTGTTTATTCGTGGTTTAATATTAGTTATTAGAAGTGCATTTTACCATTTTCAGTGAAAGTGGTTTTCTGCCCTTTGTGAATTGATAGTGTAATAAGCAGTCTGAATGCTCTGGAAGAGGGCATAACACTAGCCATTATTAAGTTCTTCACCTGTGGAGTTTCCAACCGAATTAGGTTTCAAACTCTGAATATTAAGAAAGAAAAAAATTTTGGTGAATATGCTCTGAAAGGAAACAAATCTGAAGTTGGATTTAATGTGGTTTGTTTAATTTCATGATTTACTAAGATTCTCTTCCTGAGATACTGGTTTTTTCTTAAGGGTACAACTTACCACCAAGGTCTCCACTGGGATTTCTTTGGTTTGTTTTTGTTTGTTTGTTTTTTAGTTACTGGGGCCAGGAATTGAACCCAGGACCTCATGTGTGGGAAGCCGGCACCCAACCACTGAGCCACATCGGCTCTCCCAAGTTGGCTTTTTCATTTGTTTTGCGTCTTGTTTGTTTTTGTTTTTTCAGGAAGCGCTAGGAACCAAACCCAGGACCTCCCATGTAGGAGGCGGGAGCTCAATTGCTTGAGCCACCTCTGCTCCCTCCACTGGGTTTTCTGTTGATTTTCCAAGTTAAGGTCTTACAGATAATCTCCTGAAATGCAGATGCTGGAATCATTTCCTGTGAAATTTGTATTATCTCTTCCTTGGACATCTTTTGCTGAAAAATATCCTTGTGAGAAAGTGACCCATTGACTTTAAAGTGGAGTCATATCATCTGTTTCATCATCTACTGAGGACAGGTTCCCAAAGGTTTCCAGCATGACAACTCTGTACAGTTTTCTCTGAGAGGGATCCAGCAAAGTCCATTGTTTTAGGGTGAAGTCCGCAGCCACAACCACAAGGGTCGCAAGTCCATTTCCATCTTCTAGAGGTCCCCCAGACTTCCACCATGAGACTGTACAGCCCTTGCAGGTGACAGAGTGACAGTGGCACAGGCAGGGCTATCTGAGGACACTCAGGGAGGGAGAGGAATTTTGTTCCCTGGCCAGGAGGAGCAGATATAGCCCTGTGTGTTTCTGTTGGAAGGTTTTAGACAAGGAGTGATGTGATCCAGTTTATTTTTTTTTAAGATCACTGTGGCTGCTGAGTGGAAAAGCAACTGTAGGAAGCAAAAGAGGAAGCAGGGAGATTAGTTAGGCAACCATTGCTGTCTTCTAGAAAAGAAGCAATAAGGACTACTTGAACCAGGCTTCCAGGGTAGTGGTAAATGAAAGGTGACAATGAAATTTCCCATCGATTTTGAATTTTTGGTGCTCTGGACATGCTGGTGATTGACTATAAGGGATGAAGGAAAGGGAGGACACAGGATGAAACATTTGTTAAAGACTATGAAAGAGCATCATCAAAATATTACTACAGGGAAGCGATGTAGCTCAAGTGGTTGAGCACCTGCTTCCCATGTACAAGGTCATGAGTCCATTCCCCAGTACCTCCTAAAAAAAATTACTACTAACTGTAGTCCATATCTTAAATGTGGTGTATTTTTCACCCACTCCACCTAATTATTAACACCCTATTTATTATAGTTCATGAGAGAATGTTCTCATATTTGTCCTGTTAACCACAGCCCATCATCCACCACTAGATTCCCTGTGTTATATACTCTCTTGCTTTGCGCAGTACAAAGTGTACACTCAGTGGCTTTCTTTCATTTCATCACAGAGTTGTGCTGTCATCGCCTTAGTCAATTCTAGACTATTTTCATTACTACAAAAGAAAAAACCCCACACTCCCTTATACCTCCCTATTGTCCATTAGTATTGAAAAAATATCTTCTTGCCACTGCTGCAAAATATTACAATATTACTGTTAACTATAGTCCATAAGTTACATTAGTTATATTTTCCCTGTATATCACCATATTCATAGCACTTTGTAAAAGAAGAATATTCTTATATTATTAACCACAATCTTCATCCACCACCTAAATCACTGTTACACAGTTCCTAGTTTACTCCCTAATTTCCTTTCAATTAACATTTACTTCCACACTACCCCTCTCAGCCACAATCGCCTTTATAAATCAGCAGTGCTATACTCACTATAATGTGTTACTCTCAACTCTATTCATTTTCACACTTTTGTAATTAACCTTATTAATAATGCTGCATACATTAAGCATCATCTCCCATTCTCAACCCACCTTCTATTTCCTAGTAACCTATACTCTAGAGCTTATCTCTGTGAGTTTACTTGCATTTAGTTCATATTAGTGAGGCCATACAATATTTATCTTTTTGTGTCTGGCTTATTTCACTCAACATAATATCCTCTAGGTTCATCCATGTTGTCATATGCATCCCAATTTCATTTCTTCAATCAGCTAAATAGTATTCCATTGTATGTATATGCCACATTTTGTTTATCCATTCATCAGTTGATGAACACTTGGGCCGGTTCCATATTTTAGCAATTGTGAATAATACTGCTATAAACATGAGTGTGCAAATGTCAGTTCATGTCCTTGCTTTCAGTTCTTCTGGATATATTCCTAGTACTGGAATTGCTGGATCATACAGCAGTTCTCTACTCAGCTTCTTGAGGTTCTGCCAAACTGTCTTTCACGGAAGCTGCACCATTCTACATTCCCACCAGCAGTGAAGGAGTGTTCCTGTTTCTCCACATCCTTTCCAGTTCAAAGTGTGATATTTTATTCAACATCTGTTAATACAGCAGAGAGAGGATAGGAACGAATGTACTTTTTCCTACACTATCTTATTCCTCCATCTTTACCACTAAATAGTTTAGTTAGTTTTTAACCACACAAACATTACATTATCATACTCCTTGGAAAAAAATGACAATTTTACAATTAAAGATAAAGTCCCCTTTCATCTCCACCCTCAACATAATACCACTTTTATTAGCCTTTCACATTTTTTGTCCACTTCTAAACATATGTCCTATAGAAAAAAATATTGTTTGTCACTTTTTTCTTTCACGTTAAAGGTACATCATTATCTTTCTTCAGTTTGCTTTTTCACTTCTACACGTCTTGAAGATCTGTATCCTCCTTCACTGTCTCACTGTCTGTCTGTTTTCTTTTTTTTTTAGGAGGTACTGTGATTGAGCCTGGGACCTTGTACATGGGAAGCAGGCACTGAAACCTTTGAGCTGCACGCTCTCCCCCTCATTGTTTTTAATGTCTGTGTTTGATCTCTTGGCAGATGTCCTTGCATGCAGCTCCTAATGCACATATGTGGTTGTTTCTCTGAGGAGGCTACTGAGAGGTAGAATTAATGGGCCACATGCTATGTCCATTTTTTATTGTGATCAATAAAGCAAATTGCCTTCCCAAGTGGCTGTATCATTTTGCCTTTCCTCTAATGTATGGGCATAATCATTTCTCTCCTGGTCATCAATACTTGGTATTTCCTAAGTCTTAAGTTTTGGACAATCTGCGGGTGAAAACTGGTATTTCATTTTAATTTGCTTTCTTCTAAAAAATGAGGTTGAGTATATTTTCATGTAATTATTAGCCATTTATATTTCCTTTTCTGTGGTTTGCCCATTTTTAACCATTTTCTTATTGATTTGTATGAGTTATTTATAAATGCTGCATTTGTTCATTAAACATATTCCTTGCTCTCCTACCATATGCCCCAGATGCTCTAGGTGCTGGGGAAATACAATACACATGGCCCCTACTTTCACAAACTTAAGTTCTGAAGGTGAAGTTGGACCCAAAGAAAATTGAAATAACTGAGTAAATTAGATAGATGTTGATAAGTGCTATTTTTAAAAATAGGGTAATGGTGAAGAGAGCGCCTGTGTGAGGAGGGGTCCGCGGTTTCCCAAGTAGTCTTCTTCCCCAGAGTATTTAGGTAGCATGGTCAGGGCAGTCTTCTCACAGAAGGCAGGGTCATTGCTGAAATCTGAATGAGGAGGCTGGCCTTGGGAAGTTCCCAGACAGAGAGTGGCATGTGCCTCAGCTCTGAGGTGGGCCTACGCTGGGTGCCCTGAGTAGCGAGCCAGGAGGGGAGGCAGCAGGAGATGAGGTCAGACCGTCCCGGACAGACCCAGTGGCTGTCAGAGCTGTGACTCTCAAGACGGACATGGTGTGGGAAGGACAAGGTCTCTTCTGGAGGAGGGCCTCTTCAGTGCCGCCTCTGCTGCCGGGCTAGGTTACCAAAATGAGCTTCGCTCCTGGGAGATTTGTGTGTCGAGGTTTGATCACTGGGTTTGTGGTTGTTTTAAGGCATAGGATTTTTCTTTAATAAAGGACAATTTTCTGTTTCAGATTACCTAGGAACAGTACGATTTGGGGTTATCACAAATAAACATCTTGCGAAACTGGTATCCTTAGTACACTCTGGAAGTGTGTATTTACATAGACATTTCAACACATCGCTTGTAAGTATTTTGAAATCTGTTTATATTAGTGCAGTGGTTCTTTACCTTGTTTAGGTCACAGACTCTTTTGAGAATTGGATAAAAGCTATGGACTCTCTCCCTAGGAAAGTACACACAATTCCATATGCAAATTGGGAGTTCCTACATCCCACCTAGATACATTGCCACCCAGGTTGGGAAACAGTGTGCATTCTATTTAACGTTTATATTCTTAGATTTTGGTACAGTCTTGTTACCAAAGCCTTGTTTTGGGGTGAAAGTGCAGCAGCATTCTGTTGGAGAGTTGTTACTCTGTGCCCATGTTCTTAAAGGTTGGACTCCCATTGGGATGTGTTCTTTTCATTTGTTCCATTAGTAGTAATGTTACATGCTTTCCTCCCTAGATGAGGTAATGGGTTTTTGAAGTTCTTACCAAGTTACAGTGAGAAGCTGAGGGCTTCTCAACCCAGAAAACCTCGGCTTTCCATTGTCGCCTTTGTATCCTGATTTCATTTGCTTTTTGGTGGAGCAGAACTCAACTCCTCCTTCTGAGCTTTGACTTGTATCTTGCTTAGTGTACTTCTACTCTTTATTCATTTCTACTTCCTCCGTCACATCACTGAGAGGTGATTTTTCTTAAGGGTTTGCTGTCTCTCTGACTTCATTGACAGTGTCCCTGGCTTATAGGTCATATGAAGATCATTACCCCTGTACCTAGTGTTGCCCAGCCTGTTTAAACTGTGATCCCCCTGACTTACTGTGGAGTCCCTTCAGAGGCAGAGGTACTGTTAGGCCCTCTAAAGGGGGTGCCCCTGGGTTGCCAGGCAACCTGGCTTCTCTGATCTCACAGTAGCCTACATGTTGTGCTTTACTTCTTGCAGTGTGTATGCCAAAACTCAAATGCATTTCCATGTTTTCAAGATAGAAATGTTTATTAGGTGTTTGAATAAGATTTTTTAAATTCCCACAGTCTACATTGAAAATCACTGCTGTAATTGCTTCTCTGCCTCCCACCCATTCTCTTTGTGTCTCTAAGCTTCTTTTGGCTTCATCTGCTTTTGCTGTCTTTTTCCTACACTCTTTTTTTTTTAGCATGATACAACCTACATATATCAGATTTACTTAGAGTAAATGGTACTAGGAGGGAAGAAATTTAAAATAGGAGAATTTAAAGTAGGACTATTCAAACGACACTGAAAATATATTGGGTTTTCTCCTTTGAGTCAATCTCTTTTAAGGTTGATTGATTGGTTTAGCAGCAGAATTCCTTTTTAGTCAAATGAAATATTGGAATACCAGTATTTTTTAAAGAATGAAAGCAGTGGACATCATTTTGAGGCAGTTTAAATAATTGTTTTTGGGGTATAAAATATTTCATTTGGTGGAACTCTCCAAAGCAGTTTTTTGGGAGTTCTGATTGAAACCCAGTGATTTATATCATTGTCAACTTTGACATACTTTGGTTGTTAAGGAAAGCAAGACAAAAAATCTGATAGTGTTTCTTTCCTTCATTCCATTGATCTGTGGCCTCATGTAAGTCCTGGGTTATTCATTGATTTGTTCAGATCCATGTTGAGTTCCTGTTCTGTGCCAGGTCGTCTTCTAGTCACTGAGGATACCCAGATGAGGAAGACAGGCACAAACCTCTGCTCCCAGGGAGCATCCATTCCCATCCTAATGGGGCAGCTTTTGTGGGACCGAGGTAAAAGTCTGCATGGTCCTTGACCCCACAGTTTCTATTCCCTTAGGAGTGCATTGGTCCTTTTATAAATATCCGGTAAAGTTTAATCGCTCCCTTTGGACAAGATGGTAGAGGTCATTCTTAGCATCAGCAGGTAGGGAGAATTATGTGTTGGTAAATGAGTCTAACTAAAGAGAAAAGATGAATCACATGATATGAGAAGTTGCAACAACTTTTACTTTTCAACCACTTTTAAGGAAGTGCTGTCTCTGGAGAAGTAGGGGAAGTGGGTTTTAGCTGCACAACTGGGGCAAGTCATGTCACCACGCTAAGCCTCACTGTCCTCACCTGCAAAGTGATAAGGTTGGCCGGGGCCTCTGGAAGACAGTGCTGTTGTCCCCCGGTCCTACCCTGCCTCTCTGAGTTTTCTTTTATCCTCTGTGCATTTTTCCTCCCCAGGTCTTTCCCAACGAGGTCATGAACTACACGGCTGAGAACATCTGTAAGTGGGCCTTAGAAAACCGGGAGACGCTCCTCCGGTGGCTGCGGCCTCATGGAGGCAAGAGTCTTCTGCTGAATAATGAGCTGAAGAAAGGACCAGCACTTTTTTTATTTATACCTTTTAATCCTTTAGCAGAAAGTCATCCTTTAATAGATGAGGTAAGAGTCATAATGTTAAAAGAGACCTCATAACTCTTTGAAGGAATAGGGAGACCTCATTACCTTGGACTTTACTCTTTCCACATTCAAAGTAATTTCCACTAGCAGCTGAGTGGCTGCCGGTAATGGCAGCTGCATTCCTCCAGCATTACTCCTTCCTCCTGTAAGTGAGCAGGAGAGAGGGGGCCCAGAGCCCACGCCTCAGACAGGAACAGCCACAGCCTCCCTGAGCACATTCGTCAGCAGTTGCTCAGATCCGGGGTGAGTAGGAGGGACACAGAAAGCCACAAACCGTGCCTTTTAGAGAAGGTCCAAATGTACCTCTTCCTAAGTTGGCCAATGTTGAGCTTCCTGTCTGGGGTAGAGGGGTAGGACAGCGGGAAAGGACAGAGACGCAAGCAGGGTTTAGGATGGCCTAGGAAATGCCATTGTCCTGGAGGGTTTGGTGTAACTGCTGGCCCTGGCCATCCCTAGGACAGTGGGAAAGAGATGTGCAGCCCTAGCAGCCAGGAGTAGCAGCAGTGACACTGGGATGCCTTCTTTCTCTAACCCTTTCCTGTTGTGCAGATAGCCAGAGTTGTTTTCAGAGGCAACTATTGTCAGGACTCTGCCCCTTCTCTTTTTCTGCTTCATCTGGTACACTTATTCTCTCTTGGTGTGAGTTTATTTTATACACGGATCATTTGGAAGCACTTAGAGCATAATAATCAGCAGAGAGAGCCTGGGATTGCTAAATTGAATTTATGGAGGGTTTTATTTTTTCCTTTCCTCAAGGATGCCTTAATTAGCCAAAACCAAGTCCAGTCAGTGTACCATTCACCAGGCTACCCAGACACAGCCTCTGCTCAAGCCATACCACACTAGCCTGATTGTCTGCCTAGAGGGAGAGGGGAGGCAGACTTTTTTGCTTCATTCTACTACTCTGGAGCCTTTGGTTAAAGTTATTATCCCCACTGGGGAGCATTTCAGATGAACGCTGCTACCCTGGGTTAGAGGAAGAAGAAAGAGATGAAATATCTTTGTTTCTTCTCCTCTGGTTAGGGAGGACTCAAAGTAATTTCTTTAGAAAAGTTTTGCTCTGTGGACATTTTATGAACTAAAAAACTCTTCCAAATTACTGTGCCTTTACTATATCAAATATTAAGAGCCTTAGGGCTTTTTCTAGGAAAGGCGGGGTTTTCATCTAAGATGGAGGCTGTGGTTTTGAATTTTCTGGAGAAGTTGATGTTGTCTGGTTTGGGCCTATCAGGATTCTAGGTAAGGTGTATTTTGTGGCAGTAGCCCAGTTTTTCTGTTCAGGGGGTCGTATTTGGATTTAGGCAACTTCCTTTCTAGCCCTTGTTTCTGACTGAATGGCTTCCCCTGCATTCTCTCTACCATTCCATCTATCTAAGGCAGAAAGCAAGCATTGTCATCATGGTTTTGCCTGTGGCTCCTTTCCTTAGGATTCTCGGTTTCCCTGTGTGGTAGATGGGACAACGAGACACCCTTAACCTCACTGTATGACTGAGATTGCTGAAAACCAGATGTCATCTTAGCTGAAGTAAAGTGTTCTGTCCAGACATTTCCCTCTTCATTTCAGATCAGTTTAGCAAATACTTGTTGAGCACCAGGCTAGAGAGCTACAGCAAAGAAAGATGTGTAAGTCTCAGAGGCTTGCCCAGTAGGGAACAAGAGCCTGTTTAGAATTCAAGGCAGAGGATGATCAGCCCTAACCCGAGGGTCAGGAGAAATTGGAGGTGGGGGAGCATGGTCCCAGAAGTTGGATGACTGGGAAGGGGAAGAGTTAAGAGAGGCTTGATGGGTTGAGAGAAACTTAAGGGAAGGAACAGCCTGGAACAAAGGCCCTGGGATGGAAAAGGTGCAGCAGGTTTAGGAATTAGGAAATAGTACAGGTTTTATGGCCCCAAAAAGGGCTGGTTCGTAGTCGCCCTGAAAAAGCCTTTGGAAGGAAGGCCTTGGCTGCTTTTTTGAGAATTTCAGGATTAATCATAGCCATCTGAAATCTCACTGACAACACAGAGATGTGACCAGAGCTGTATGTTAACATCCTGAACGTTTTCTTGGCAACAGTATTCTGGAAAAGTGAGAAGAAATGGAAACCTGAACTCAGATGGTGGTAGGGTTAGAAAGTAGAGTCTGTGGGCCTGAGCTCTGGGTGATAAGGGCACTAGTGATGCAGTGACCAGAGGTAAGGCAGCTGTCAG
Organism: Dasypus novemcinctus; assembly: GCF_030445035.2. NCBI lineage: Eukaryota > Metazoa > Chordata > Mammalia > Cingulata > Dasypodidae > Dasypus > Dasypus novemcinctus. The sequence continues at coordinate 62,150,777 of NC_080695.1, forward strand.
GGGTTCGGGTGTGGTGGGAGGGGATAAGCATTACACTGACATCAGCTGACTTGAAAACTTACCAGCTTCTCAAGCACAGAAGAGTTTAAGACAGGCTTATATTTCCATTACCACTTTTAGGCCTGATTTGGGGCAGGAAGTTGAGGAAGCTTACACTTTTGAGAAGAGAGAGGCCATCTTAGAGTGAGGGAATAGAATTGTGGGGGCATATCCAGCAAGGAAGTTTAGGAACGGTTTTAGTGTGGGGTACGTGGTAGGGTATCAACAAATGATTCAGAGTATGGTAGCTGCATGCCAGGGCCCAACCCAGGTCTGGGCAGCTGCTCCTACACATGTGCGCATCTACATATGCACCCTTGTGCACCCATGCACACCCACACACAAGAAAGCACAGATCCTGGTACCAGGGTCATGCCACCAACACCCTGGAGTCTCTAGAGATCTCTAGAGTGATTATAAGATGTCCCAATGTGTATTGTGCAACTTGTTTATCAAAAGAAATGGTTACCTCAGCCAGCAGAGTCTTTGTGATTTCAGCTTTAAAAGCATTGCTTTGAGGCAGTCACAGTGTATAAAGCTAGTAAGCAAAGGTATGGATATTTTGGTCAGATATACATAGTTCTCTGATTTAATGAAAATAAAAGGAAGCATTTACAGTGCAGTCACTAAAGTTATTTGCCAAACTTGTCCTGTTTGTTCACGTGAAATTATAACATCAGGTGACACACATATGTGATAGTACTGGATTTTTATTTTCATAATTGCCTGTTATGTAAAGGAAATATGAAAGTGAAAACCTGGTTCACTTTATGGGAGAAAAATAAGAATTCTTCATTCTTTAAAAGCATTGTTCTAAACAGAATATTTTCTTCAATTACATATATCCTTTAAATGACTGCTTTGTTTTGTTCGTTTGTTTAATCAGTTTTATGAAATGGCTGCATTGTGAGCAGTTCAAGAGATGATGAATGATATTTTTAGGACATTTTACTCTCCTTAAGATACTCCTGAACTTGATCTATTTATAAAAAGACTATAGTAAATACTTCAAAGTTTTGTGGTGGTTTCTTTTGGGCAGGAGTGGTGATGTACTGTGTGTCTCTGAATATAAGTCAGTGCCAAGATGGGGCCACAGGGCAGTGGGCTCTTTCTTGTGGGGTGTGCGGTATACAGGCTTGACCTTGTTAGCGTAATGTGATGTGAAAGCCTTACCCAAAAAAGGTGATCTTGTATTTGTGTAAGAAAAAAAACACACACCGGTTTATCATCTAAAGTGATGTGTTATGCCAAGAACTATTTTAAGTAACTAACTGCCTTTGGATTAGAATGAGTTGTTTTTCTTTCTCATGAATCTGGAGAGCATGAGTAGTGAAAGACAGTATGAAAATGGAAGATTCTTGGAATAAATTTAAATACTAATTAAATACTAATGCTGGCTTGAGGGTATAGCAACTAATCTTACCAAGAAATGGGAATACATGTAGTACTCTGAGCTACCCTTTGCTCTTCAGATGTTCATTGAGCGTTGGTTTTGTGCCTGGCCCGCACCAAGGCTCCAGGGAACTGAAGAAATCAAATATAGCCCTGCCCTTGAGGATCCTCCAGCTCATGTGAGAGAGCGACCTATTGGCAGACAATTGTGAGACTCTGAAGGAAGGGCGTAAGGGCCACTGAAGATGCAAAAATTAACTCTTCCAAGGGTGGGGATGGGTTTTGCTTTCCTAAAGCAGCACTTCTGGGGCTGGGCCTGGGAAAAGGATAGACTTAGTCAGATGGAAAAGGCAGGGTCCCAGGCCTGTAAAGGTAGGACCTTGTGAGAGGGCGCAGTCTGATCTGCAGAAGGTGAGATGAGACTGGAAAGACAAACAGGGGCCAGACTGTGTTACATCCTCCAGGTAATAGGGAGCCATCAAATGTTGTTGGGCTGAGGAGTGTCATGATTTGGTTCGTATTTTTAAAAATAAATGGTGGTTGCATGCTGGAGGCTCCAAAGGCGGGGAAGTCATGCTTGTATTGCAGAGGCACTAACTGGCATGTGTCTGTCGGTTATGTTCATTTGAAACTTCTTTGTCAGAAATTGCCTGGTATTACTAAGTGTCCACTGGAACCAGGGTTTGCTATCTGACTTCTCACCATGTCCAACGAGCTAGAGACGAGTGCAACTGACAGTCATCCCAACCAACAAGCCACACCAAAAGCACCTTTGAAGGGGAAAAATAAGAAAGGCTCTGAAAAGACAGATGAGTAGATGAGGAGCTCTTGGCCATGTTCAAAGGTGATGCTGTGAAATACAAGGCCAAGCTAATTTACATCGGTGATGTGCCAAATAAGAGAGGGGATAAAATGAGCCAAGATTCTATGATGATACTAAAGAGAATGGTGGCAGCTGCTTGGTCTCAAGGACAGCACAAACAAAAGCCCTGGGTCAACAATTTGCTTTCTGGGGTAAAATGAATTGATAAGAAAATGGGGGTAATAAAACATGAACATGGAGTGAATAAAATTTCTTTCATTGCCCATGATATGACAGACAACTGGGCTTCACTTATATGTGTGGAGGAGAAGGTCAGCACTAGTTGTTGTCCATAAAAACAGGGCAGCAGACTGAGCCATTACTTGTTGATCTTAAGGACCTTTTCCAAGTTATCCATAACGTAAAGAAAAGGGAAGAAGAAGAGAGACTGACGAAGCCAACAAAACAGTAGAGAATAGGAGTGAGAAGTCCTGACTCTGACGTCCAGGCTAACAAAATGAAATTGGGTGTTGACCAAATGAATTTGTTTAGGGACATGTCTACACCTCCTGACCTAAGTAATCCGACAGAAAGCAAAGATATCCTGTTAGTGGATCTAAACTCTGAAATCCACACCAATCAGAATTCTTTAAGAAAATCTGTCCTTAACAAAAGGCATCACCTTCTGCTCTCTTCCTCTATTGAAACGGAGGCATCGTTGCCTGAGAATGCTTTTTCTGCCAATCTCAACTTCTTTACCACCCCTAATCCTGATCCTTTCCAAGACAATCCTTTTGTACAACCAGACCAATCAGCACCCTCTTCATTTGATTCTCTCAAATCTGCAGATCAGAAGAAAGATAATAGGAGTAGCATGTCTACTCCACTGAGTAATGGGCCCCTGAATGGTGATGTTAATTACTTTGGTCAACAGTTTGACCATATCACTAACTGGACTGGCAAACAGGAGGCTCAGGCAGGCCTATTGCCTTTTTCAAGTATGCAAACACAACCAACAGTGAGAACTCAGAATGGGGTATCTGAAAGAGAACAGAATGGCTTCCATATCAAATCCTCCCCAAACCCTTTTGTGGGAAGCCTTCCCAAAGGATTGTCAGTACTGAATGGTGTAAAACAGGACTTGGAGAATCTGTTCAGTTCTCACCACGTGACTTCATAGCCATTATCCCACCTCTACAAAATACCAAACCAGGAAGAGGCAGAAGGACTGCTAAGTCTTTAGCCAGTGACTTGCTGCCATCAGACCTTTTTGCTCCTCCTGTCTCAGAATCTCTGATTTACATTACCTACAGGAAAGCCTGCAACCCCACAGACCAACCCTCTGGATCTCTTCAAAACAAGTGTTCCTACCCCAGTGGAACCCCTTGCGGGTCTAGGTGATGTTTCACTCACACCCCCTCAGGCAGGACTATGGAACCTCCCACCATCTTTAGTCTTCAGTCAACCCCTTCCATGGTTCCAGTAGCTAGTATAGGTGGTCAGCCTTCAGGATTTGGCCAGCTGCTTATTTTTGGCTATTCCAGGTTCGAACTAGGTTTCATCCTTTGCAGCTTCAACTTCCCCTCCAGCCCCTGCTGTTTGGGGCCTTTTAGCATCCGTGGCAGCTAATTCTTGACCGCCTTGGGAATCCTTTTCAGAGCAATATTTTTCCATCTCCTGCTGTGTCAGCCCAGTCTCCTTCTTGGCCCCCTCTCTCTTGGGCATTCTCCTCAGCCACCTCCCAGAACTGCTGCTGCGCAAGATATCTCCAATGATGATGCCTTTACTGCAAGAAGTTAAGGAAGTGAAAGAAATGTTTAAGGACTTCCAACTATGGCAGCCACCTGTACCTGCAAGGAAGGGAGAGCAGACTTCCTCTGGGACTTGCAGTGCCAATTATTTTCACAGCAAAGTTGGCATTCCTCAAGACCATGATGACTTTGCTAATCAACTATTGAGCAAGATCAGTGACCAAAGCCAGCTCCCATGCAAGGTGCCCTGCCAGTTAACAAATCTGCATTTGAGAACCCTTTCTCTAAAGGTTCTTTCATTTCATCACCACAAGCCCCTATAACTCCTCAACCCATAGTTCCTGATATATATAGCAATCCTTTTGGAAATCCATTTGTATAACTTCTGAACTTGGTATGCTGTTGATCCAGAGGAACAAAAAGATTGGCTTTTATAGTACTAAAGAACAAAGCTAATAGCCAGATGTATCCTGACTTCTGCTCTTGTTCCAACTGTCTAGAACAAGACAGCTGTCTAGGTTAAAGATAAACTGAATCTATGGCTTTAAATTAAGATGCTAAGCTCTCTAGCTTAAATGTAAATAAAGTCATTTCCCTACTTGAACCCTAGTTTATTGAGTCCCTAGAGCCTTCTGAAACACTCCTTCCATGTACCCTGTGGTGGGGAGATCTGGCCACCACAGACCCTTCAGATCCTACTGTTTAGAATAAATTTTCAAATCCTTACCATTCAGAGTTGTTTGGAGTTCTATTTTAGAATATAAAATCTAAAGACAATAGTAGAACAAGGCACCTTTTAAAAGAAATCTTGCTTCAGACCATCAAGGAGAATTTTTAAACTAAAACTGAAGCAAGACTAGCTTCTCTTTAGTACTCTGAATCTAACAGATGGCTTCTCGTCTTTCCAAAGCTCAAATTTCTCCCCAGGCAAAAGCGTCCTTTTCCCACCTCTTGCTAACTATTGCAAATGAGGGGAAGGCTGGTGCCTCTTCTCTTCTTTGCCCTCTGATTCTCTTTTTCATCATTTTTGCTCCTGAGTTCATACAGTGTTACCTCTCTTTCACGTGCTAGAGGGTTGTAAGGGAGAAAGAACTCTTAAGGAATCACAAATCTGGACCCTCTCTACCTTCTCAGTGATTAGAATTGCAAATGCATACAACCTTTATCCTTTCTATGGAATAGAAGATCATCTTCCTTGAGCTGAAGTTCTAGGAGAGCAGTTAATGTTGATGAACAACTGAAGTCAACTCAGCAGTAAAGAACTGAGTTTCGTAGAACAACCCATCACAAAGCTAAGTGATTGTGTCAAGCATATGAGGTGCATATTTGGGGTCATAATAGCCCTTTGTCAAGTACGTGAAAAACTTTCTTAAAGCTACAGTCTTATAATAAATAGTAGGTAGGTAAGTGAAGAAAAAACAGTTTAACAGGTATTTTATTGTCACTTAAATCTAATGTCTGCAATATTTTTTCCACGCATAAGTGTGGAAACTTTCCCAGTTCATTTTCAGTCCTACTGTTAACACAGTTCTAAAGAGTGTGTTCTTGCCAAAATGAATTTTTTAAATATTGGGTTTCTAAACGTTCTTTCTTAACTCTCAATGCTAAGGTTAATCAACCACATATAATGTTATTTTTTGGTGGAAGAAGAGGATGACTGCTAGGGGTCTGAACAAGATGGTGACTCATGAACCTCTATTGATTAGCTCAAACTAGATCAAGCTAAAAGTCCTGAGGTTAAATGTTTAATGGTAAGAACCAAACATGTATGGCATAACTTTCTATCCAGCTTCCTATTCAGTCACTATAAACACAGACTTAACAGAGCATTTTAATTGTCCAAATACTGAATATGTGAAACTGGACGTATCTATATCTAGATAATTGAATTTTTGAAAGTGGTATTTAGTCACACAGCTGTTTTGTATGTTCTTATTTTCTCTTGTGTACTTTTCTGTATACAAATCTATAAATTTATTCATTTTAATAAACTAAATGACAGGGGAAAAAATAGTGGCAGCGTAGAGGCTCAGTTAAGGTAATAGAGAGAAATTGATGGTCTGTGACTTTTCGATGTCCTGAATTAAGGCAGTGATTGTGAGGGTGGGAAGGAAGGGTCTGCTAAGTGATGCTGAAGTCAGAGCTGGCTGGCTGTGAAGCCTGTGGTGACAGAGGATCAGCTGAGGGTCACCTGAGTTTTCTGACTTGAGGATGCCATTAACCTAGAGGGAGCATTACAGGAGGGGGAAGCCTGGAAGGAAGGTTCAGTGGATGAGTAAGGTTTAGACCAGGCTGGCTTCATAGCCCCCTAAGGCACGAGTTTGTTTGGAAACATGAATGCTATGAAATATTTTGATCCACTCATTGGGAGTTTGGGAAGTTTTTAGACTATCAGTTGTAGTTAGAGTGAAAAGAGAACACATAGTATGTGGGAGTTTTAAATATTTTTGGGAGAACACACTCAACTGGGACATGAGAGATTTAAATTCTGTTCTTGGTTCTTTGACAACCTGCATGTAATGCTCATAGGTGAGCTGCTTCTCCTCTATGGACTTCCTCCTTTCATCTGGTAGTCTAAGATGGCCCTGAGATTCTTCCCCTCTCTAAAACCTGGCTTCATTACTTGGTAGTAGAGTGACATGTTCGGACATCTTTCTTATTTGTAGGTTTTGATGATACAGCTTATTTGAGGCCGTCCTGTCCAGGCTTCCTTCTTGTGAGTCAGACTAGGCTGCTCTCCACGCCCGAAGGCTCTGAGGGCTCTCCCTCCGTCAGCCCCATGCATCTCACCAACTACTTTCTGTGTTTCAGATCACCGAAGTGGCCTTGGAGTACAACAATTGTCATGGAGACCAGGTGGTGGAGCGCCTCCTGCAGCACCTGCGGCGGGTAGATGCTCCTGTGTTCCAGCCTCTGGCACCAGAGACCCAAGCCCAGATGCCAGACCCACCGCTCATTGCCACATCCCCCTGCTGCAACACTGTGGTACTGCCCCAGTGGCACGCCATCTCCAGGACCCACAATGTCTGTGAACTGTGTGTCAACCAGACTGCCGGGGGCATCAAGCCGAGTTCGGTCAACATGCCACAGTGCAGCTTTTTCGAGATGGCAGCAGCTCTGGATTCTTTCTACCTCAAGGAGCAGACTTTTTATCATGTGACATCAGACAGCATAGAATGCAGCAATTTTTTAAGTTCCTATAGCCCTTTCAGCTACTACACTGCATGTTGCAGGACCATAAACAAGGGCATAACGGGCTTCATTGATTCTGAACAGGATGTCTTTGAAGCCCCGGCCATTGCATTTTCTTCCCTTGAGGAGAAATGTGAGGTTGCTCCCCAAAGCCCCATTCCTCACATTGAGGAGAACAGGTATCTCTTTCCTGAAGCGGGTGTGAATAGCACAGACTTCACAGGCCTGAGCTGCAGAACCAACAAGACCCTGAACATCTACCTTTTGGATTCAAATTTATTTTGGTTGTATGCAGAGAGGCTGGGTGCTCCAAGCTCCACTCGGGTGAAAGAGTTTGCCGCAATTGTTGATGTGAAAGAAGAGTCTCACTATATCTTGGACCCCAAGCAAGGGCTTATGAAGTTCACCCTAGGTACCGTTGGCAGCTTAACTTCCCCAAACGTGATAAGTTTCGCTTAACTTGACATAGGGAACCTTTATTCAGATATCTCTTACACTTGGCCTTGGGGATGATGCCCACTCTTTAGCTCATTTTATCTTTAGATTTGATCTCAATATTTTTAAAGTAGCCAATTTAGCCAAATAGGACAGAAACTTCCTAACTGCAGATGTTGGATACTTGCTGTTAGCCCTTGAGAGAGTGAGAATCCTGCTTTCAAGCAGCTGTGGTCAGTGGGGCCACTATGACAGGCCTTGGTGGTGGGGAAATCCCAGGGGACTGATGACTGGGTGTCCCAACAGCAACTTCATTCTAAAGGAACTTAAGCAGAAGGCAGTGAAAAACAGTACTGCCTTTCCAACCTTTTTAAAAGAAAAAACTTTTTTTTTTTTTGAAGTAACTTCAAACTTCTAAGACAGTTGCCAAATAATACAAACTCCTTCCAGAGAATTCTACCATATTCTTACCTGCCCAAATATCCAGATATACCTGTTAAAACATTTTGCCAACTTTGTTGTATCATTCTCTCTGTCTACTTGACATTTGAGACCAGGTTGCACAAACCATACTCCTTGAACACATAATACATCCATGTACATTTCCTACAAACAGCATAGTCACTTTTGTATCACCTTAGCAAGTTCAAAAAAAATGTATAGTTTCAAGTTATTAAGTTCAGGAAATTTATATGTTCCAATAATATCCTTTTGAACCTTTTCTATTACTAGATCCCATCCAGGATCATATATTGCGTTTAATTGTCATTATCTCTTTAGTTTCTTTTTTTGTAAATATGGATATATATACAACATAAATCTTCCCATCCCAACCCCTCCTGTTTTCATTTGCCAACAGGCTGCCAATGCAAAGTACCAGAAGTCTGTTAGCTTTTCTAATGGGGGTTTATTTGGGATAATAGCTTATAGTTCCAAGGCCATGAAATGTCCAAAATGAGGCATCAGCAGAGATGCTTTCTCACCAAAGTTGTCTACTGTTGATCCTGCTGTTGTTGCCATATGGTTAAGCAAGACAGCCTCCTATTTCTGCTGGGGTCCCTGCCTTCCCTTCCAGAATCTACCATCTCTTGGAACTCAGCTGTGAGCAACCAGACATAGGACTTGTGTCTCTCTGAGCCTCAGATCTTTGAACCTTGGGCTTCTGCTTTCTTGCAGCTCTGTCTCACACATGGCAGAATCAAATATGGCAGCCCCCTTTTCCTGTGTCTGTCTCTCTGTCTCCCTCTGTATCAGACCCAACAAGGTGAAGATTCAAGCTGGTTCACACCTCACTGATGTAGTCCAAGCAAAAGCCCTGAAGCGATTTTATCAAGCAATGTAATTAAATGCCCTTAAACTGAATTTAATGTAATCAAAAGGTATTATACCCATTGTAACAGAGTAGTTCAAAACATAATCTTTTGATTTTGGGGATTCACAAAATATTTTCAAACTGCCACACCTCCCAAGCATACCAGTCAGGGGGATTCATCACATTCACAGTGTTGAAGTATCTTAACCACTGTCCTTCACTAGAATTTTGCCTTCACTCCAAACAGAAATCCTATACTCATTTTGTATTAATTCTCCATTGCTCCTGCCCTGCCCCATCCCAGTGATCCATGCACTACTGCTGAATTTTTGAGTTTGCTTATTCTCCATTTTCTCTACAGCGACTATGGGGCTTAAATTTAGCATCCTAAATCTATCCTAACAAACTCATTTGCTTTGATACCATCTTAACTTTGATAGTATACATAAACAATATTCCTATACCCCTCTGTCCCCCCCCACCCTTTTATAGTTCTTGTCACAAATTACATGTTTATACACTGTGAGTCCAAAACTACTGATTTATCATATTTTATGCATTTGCCTTTTAGAGCCTGTAGAAAGTAAAAAGTGGAATTACATATCAAAAGTACAGTAGGATTGATATTTATATTTACTCATGTTGTTACCCTTACTGGAATGCTTTATTTCTTTAATCATCTTCAATCTATTGTCTTTTGTCCTTACCTTTCAACTTGCGGAATGCTCTTTAGCATCATGTTGGGTCAGTCCAGTGGTGACTAAGTCCCTCAGCTTCTTTGTTTTTTGGATTTTTTTTTTTGAAGTACCGGTGCTGGGGATTGAACCTAGGACCTTGTATGTAGGATGCCGGCACTCAACCACTGAGCCACATTGGCTCCCCTAAGTTGTTTTTTTTTTTCATTTGTTTGCTTGTTGTTTGCTTTTTTGTTTTTAGGAGGCACTGGGAACTGAATCCGGGACCTCCTGTGTGGGAAACAGGCACTCAACTGCTTGAGCCACATCTGATCCCATCCCTCGGCTTTTGTTTTCCTGGGAATGTCTTAATCTTTCCCTCATTTTTGAAAGACAGGTTTTCTGGATACATAATTCTTGGGTGGCAGTTTTTTGCTTTCAGCACTTTAAATGTGTCTTCCCACTGCCTTCTTGCCTCTGTGGATTCTGATGAGAAATCAACACTTAATCTTATTGAGGCTTCCTTTTTTGTGACACATTGCTTCTCTCTTACAACTTTCAGAATTCTCTATCTTTGGCACTAGACAATTTGATTATATGGCATGACATGGGTCTAACTGGGTTTATCCTGTTAGGAGTTGATTGAGCATCGTGGATTTATATATTCATGTCTTTTATTAAATTTAGGAAGTTTTCAGCCATAATTTCTTTGAACATTCTCTCTGCCCCTTTCTCTCTTTTTTCTCCTTCTAGGATACCCACAATGTGTACATTGGTTCTCTTGATGGTGTTCACAGGTTCCTCAGGCTTTGTTCACTTTTCTTCATTCTTTCCTCTTCCGCTCCTCAGACTGAAGGATTTCAGTTGACTTATCTTCAAGTTCACTGATTCTTTCTTCTGCCAGCTCCAATCTGCTATTGAAGCCCTCTAGGGACTTTTAAAATATTTGTTACTGTGATCTTCAGCTCTGTTTGGTTCCTTTTCATAATTTTCATCTTTCTATTGATACTCTTTGTGTTCATCTCTTTTCCTGTTTTCCTTTAGTTATTTGTCCATATTTTCCTTCAGCTCTTTGAGCATAATTAAGACAATTTTCTTTTTCTTTTTTTTAAAGATTTATTTATTTATTTAATTCCTCCCCTCCCCCAGTAGTCTGTTCTCTGTGTCTATTTGCTGCGTCTTGTTTCTTCTGTCCACTTCTGTTGTCGTCAGCGGCACCGGAAGTGTGGGTGGCGCCAGTCCCGGGCAGGCTGCACTTTCTTTCGCGCTGGGCGGCTCTCCTTACAGGGCGCACTCCTTGCGCATGGGGCTCCCCTATGCGGGGGACACCCCTGCGTGGCAGGGCACTCCTTGCGCGCATCAGCACTGCGCATGGGCCAGCTCCACACGGGTCAAGGAGGCCCAGGGTTTGAACCGCGGACCTCCCATGTGGTAGACAGACGCCCTAACCACTGGGCCAAGTCCGTTTCCCAAGACAATTTTCAAATCCTGTCTGGTTTGTCCCAGGCCTGGTCATTCTCATTGATCATGTCTAATGCTTTAATTTTCTACTTCTCCTGGGCCATCCCTTTCTGTTTCTTTATGTTTTTGTTATCTTTGTTGAAACCTGGACATTTTGATATTTTAATGGAATTTAGGCTCTGAGGCTTCAATTCCTTGAGCTTGCATCCATCTAGTGTTATGACAGAGCTTTCCTTGAATGCCAGGAATATGCCAAAACACACACACACACACACACACCTTTCCCAGTCTTTGCAGATTGACCTGTTGAGTGTTCTCTGCTTCCAGCTTATCTATACCATGAGTTTGGAGAATAGTTCCTGGCTATAGCTTCGGTGCCTTCCTGGTCCTTTCTGTGCATATGTCTTGTCTTGGGCATGTGCATTTGGCCCTAGGAATGCCCCTGTTTACATGGGTCCAAATGTCCCTTCTTCCCTAAGGAGCAGTTTCCTCACAGTCCAGGGCAGCAACCAGCAATCCCTCACCCCTTGCAGTCGCTTGACTGCTCTCCTACAGCATTTTGTGGAAGAGTTCTGTGAGCTGTCTTCTACATGCAGGGCAAGTTCTGGGCCAGTCTTTCAGGTCACCACTAGAAGGATTGAGACAGGCGTACATGCTCCCAGTATGTGCATGAGGGTTACTCAGCTCCCCCAGAACTAGAACCAGATATTTGCACTGGGAGCACAGGCTGGCTCTGTGCTGAGCCAGTGAGGGGTTGGAGAGGGGCCAGCCAGCCAGGGCACCACCAGATCCTGCCACTTTATGTAGCCTTTTTCTTGATTCGGTGCTTGCCCTGTTACTGCAGTCCTTTAACGGATTTTTGGAGCTTTCAGAAAGATGTTTCTGCCAGTTCTCATGTGATTTGAAGCTTCTGTGGAGACATGGAGTCCCAAAACCGTCTTGATAACGGCTGATATCAGGGAAGAGGGCTCTGAGTCCTTCTCCCCTCCCTTTTTTCATAGTTTTAGATGTATAAGTATCAAGGCCACCATCTCTAATTTGTTCTGCTGTTGTAAAGCCTGTCGACCTTGGGTGCCTAGATTGTAAAAATAAACAAGTGGCAAGTTGCAAACCAATAGAAATTGCTTTGGGGCGTAAGGCCCATTATGGGAGCACCCAAGAGCTGGCCCTTGGGGCTTGACAGCAGCAGTGAAGTAACCCATGCTGTCTAGTTCTAGGGCTTTGCTCATACCTTGATGCACACAAAAGGAAGTGAGAATTCAAAAGTCGCCTTAATTCAGCTGCATTGGAAACGGGGGAGTGGGAGGGAGGATTGCAGTCACTGCTTGCTAGTTGGAGAAGGAGGAATTCAGTAGGGAAAGAGACTTTACTTTCAAGTTTTACAGAGTATGTATGAAAGCAAGAGTAAACTCAAAATCCTTAAGTCCTTTTAGCAGTCTTCATTTAAATTCAGGTGAAGCTTGTTTCTTATATTAGACTCATTTGTTAAAAGATTTCAACATGTAAATGTTAAGTTTTCCATAGTAAGTTGTATATTATAAACACTAGGGCTTCTCTATTTAAGTGTTTGTTGGATTTTTCTGAATTTCATTCAGTAATACTCAAGCATTCAATGAGATCGTAATGTGTTCACTTTGAATTGAAGGATAATCTGAAAGAAGCCTTCCTCAGATTTCTTTCAGTTTTCTATATCTACTCTGAAATGTCCATCTCACCTATTCTTGTCCTATAATCGGTGACAGAATTTGCAGTAGTCCTTGTAAGAAAAACACCTACTTTGTAACGTTGGAGAGTTGACTCTTAAGTCATCTGTCTCTAGGACAAATTCAGAGTTTAGGCTTCATTTAGGTTAGGAAATAATTCTTGGTTTTCTGTTTCAAAAACATAGTCAACCAAGTGAAATTCAGATGCTCATAATGAATTCTCTTTAGTATTCACATGCCATTCTTCACTTCCTCCTTCCCCTGCAGAACATTGCATTGTTCATTAGAACCTCAGAGTGGAGGTCGTCAGAAGACAGAAAAAGAAGTAAAACTCATGTTAGTGTGCCTTCAGATGAGGCAAAGGAATCTGAAGGTAGTAGAGTTTATGGGGAGGGTGAAACTGTTGGTTCAAGTTAGGTTTTAGCATTTTTTGTGGGTTTTGTTTATATATTTTTCCACTAAATATAATTGAGTTTATTTTCCTCATCATTTTTAAAGAGGAAGTTGAAGAAGTTTAATAACGGGGAAAAAAAAAACATAGCTCCTTGTCCTCACATTCATGAGCATCAGACACCTTCCACTTTTCAGCAGGTTGTGCCAGTTTTGCATTTGCTGTTATGTTTAAAGGTCTCAGTAGTATAGATTGAATTCCCTTAAAGATCCTGGCATGTTGATGATTCTCACATGATTCTCACTTTGTGTCTATTTGTGGACCAGTCCTGTTAGAAAAGAAGAGGATGGAATTCCTAGTCTGTGAATATTGGTGCACCTAACATTTTGTGGTGTTGCATTATCTAAATTACCGCTCACTGAGCTATACTAAACCTGGTGCCCCATTGGCTGCCTTGGTCAGGGTTTGGCTGTAGGTGAAAGTGTTAAAAATGTGAGCCTGTGAAACCATTCCAGTTGTTGAAATGTAGGTTTTAAAGTAGGCCAGCTCCTCTCTTTGTACCAAGAGAAGAATTGAACTCATTTTCTCTTTATTTTTAGAGTCTTTTATTCAAAACTTCAGCGTTCTCTACAGTCCCTTGAAAAGGCATCTTATTGGAAGTGACTCTGCCCAGTTTCCTTCTCAGCATTTAATCACTGAGGTGACAACTGAAACCTTTTGGGAAGTAGTCTTTCGAAAACAGGTATGGAGTCATGAAGAGGCAAAAATCAAGCCTCTACCTCTAATAAAATTATTTCCAAAGCTGTAATTGTTTGGGTGAGCAGTTGGTTGGTGTTGTTTTTAATAGTACAAGTTTTCACCTTTTAGCGACTTTTTTAAAAGATATTGCTTTTATTCTCTGATGGCAAATTACCTTTACATAAAGTTACTTCCAGCACCAGAAGGCCAAACTGACTAGTAATGTTTTTTATTAACCACATGACAGTCTTTTATTGCAGAACATGAGTGAATTAAATGGTGATTTTTAAATTATAGAACATCTTTACAAGTGTACATAATTGGAAAAATGTAAAGGTTAACATTTTAATTGTCATCTCTACATAAGCAGCATTTATTGAATGCCTGCTGGGTTCTGAGCGCAGCAAGGGAAGGCAGAAGAGCCGGCTGGCAGGTGGAAGTAACTCCCATCTTCCCCTTCCCACAGGATGTTTTGCTGCTTTATTATGCACAGTGGTGTGGCTTCTGCCCGTCTCTCAATCACATCTTTATCCAGCTAGCTCGTCTCCTGCCGGCGGATACCTTCACGGTGGCAAGGTAGGGAAGCTTGTTCTGCAGCACTTCGGGCTGTGTGCCTGTCGTCACTCTTAGAGTTTAACCATATGGTTTGCGAGGGTCTGCCCAATTGCCTGTTAACTTTGGGCACAATTTAATCACCAGGTTTCAACCTTGTTGAAACCAAAGTTTTCCTGATGGATTTTGAGTCTTCTTTCCATGTCATTAAGCATATTCAGCCCTGATTGAATTCATGGGCAAATACGTACATTTCTGTGGGAGGAGCACTGACCTGGGGACCAAGACAGCCACCAGTGGCCAGCTCTTGGAACGCCATGGGAAGGGGTGCCCCCTGCAGTCGTCTGGCACTGGGGCCCAGCCCAGCAAGAGGCAGCCAGTCCGTGCCTGGAGAGCTGCCAACCAACCCTAGGACTTCTCTGCACTGGGCCCTATTTCCTCCTCGGTGATCAAAGTAAGAGGAAGGATTGGTTGATAGGCAGATGTTTTTTAAATAGTTTTTTGGAGGGAAAAGAAGGATCAAATAGTTTTTGGTTGAGGTGGTAGGCAATTTTAGGGGAAAACTTGTTTTGATTTAAGCTCTATCTTCTCATCCTCCCAGAAAAACTCCAGATAAAGTTAAATATAAAAAATCAAATCAAGAGGTGTAATATGGGGACATTTTCAGAACTTGGAATTGACCTGAATGACTGCAATGACAGATACAGGCCATTGTATATCCTGCCATGACCTACAAAATCAAGTGGAAGAGAGTGTAAACTACAATGTAAACTGTAATCCATGCTTAGTGGCAATGCTCCAAAATGGGCCCATCAACTGCAATGAATGTACCACACTGATGAAAGAAGTTGTTTATGGGGGGGGGGGGAGAATGGGACATGTAGGAACCCCTTATCTTTTTTCTTTTTTTTTTTTTTCCCCCTCCCTTGCCACTTTTTTGCTTAGTGTCTGCTCTCTGTGTCCATTCACTGTGCGTTCTTCTGTGTCTGTTTGTCTCCTTTTGTTGCATCATCTTGCTGTGTCAGCTCTCCACGGGCGCCGGCCGTCAGCTTTCCGTGGGTGCAGGCTGCCTTCACAAGAGGTCCTGGGACATGAACCCAGGGCCTCCCATATGGTAGATGGTAGCTCAATAGATTGAGCCACATCTGCTTCCCCCCTTATCTTTTTTATGTAACATTTTATGTGATCTTAGTATCTTTTAAAAATAAAAGAAAAATATTTTTTTAAAAAATCAAATCACAGCAAAAATAGCAGAAAATAGAATATTAGATTTGCTAGTTCCATTTCTAAAAGAAACATCCCAAAGTTGAAGCAGTGGAAAAATTGATAAAACAGATTCCATTAGAAAAATGTGCAATGAAAACAAGAGACTGAAAAAATGGACAATAACTGTATTTTATAGCATATGTATTTCACCTAATTTAAGTGTTATTATAAGTAGGAAGTGGGTGTGGTTCAAGCGATTGGGCTCCCGTTTACCATATGGGAGGTCCAGGATTCAATTCCTAGGGCCTCCTGATGCAGGCAAGCTGCCTGTGTGGAGTGCTGACCTGTGCAGCATGCTGGCCCATGCAGGAGAGCTGGCCCACATGGAGAGCTGGCGCAGCAAGATGACACAACAGAAAGAGACACAGAGGAGAAACATTAAGAGACATGGCAGATCAGGGAGCTGAGGTGGCACAAGAGATTGAGCACCTCTCTCCCACTATGGAAGGTCCCAGGATCGGTTCCCAGTGCCACCTAAAGAGAAGGCAAGCAGACATGGAAGAACACAAGTGAATGGACACAGAGAGCAGACAGCAAGTGCAAAACAACAAGGGGGGGGATAAATAAATAAATCTTTTAAAAAAATAAATGTTGAAAGTAATAATAACCAAATTTGAGGAGTTACTATGCTGAGAGATTTTTTAATATACACATTATCTGACTTAATCCTAACACTGCTCTGTAAGGCAGGTATAATTATCACCCTCTTTTTAGTAATGAGGAAACTGTCACAGAAAGGTAAATGACTTGCCCAAAGTCACACAGCCTGCAAGTGATGGAACCAAGATTCAAAATAAGGCATTCCTACTCCAGACCCTGTGAAATTAAGGTGACTTAAGAAACAGCTGGGAAGGGCTTCAGTGGGAACAGAGGAGATGGACTGGTTTTTCATATAAGTAGAGAATAAACAAGGAAATTATCATCTAATAAATGCAAATGAAAGCAGTAACAAAATATCATTTGCACTAATAGAAATGTTTTTAAGTGCCAGAATTTTGTCTTGATAAAGGGAAGTTAGCACAGTCGGCTATACCTATTGTAATCAGTAAATTGGCATAACCCTTTTGGAAAACATTTTAGCAATAGCTGCAAGAAATGACAAAAAAAGATTATCCATTTTTGACCCAGTTATTTTCACTTCAGGAAATTAAGGAAATAGGAATTCAAGAGATGCATGAGCTAGTCATTTTGGCATTATCTGAATCCAGCAGTAGGAGATCCCTTAAGTTAATTATGGTTGGGCGTTTGATGGGATTTTATCCATCCATTAAAATAATGCTTTTCATACAATTATTTGAGAAGAATAGAGTATGAGATATTTGATTACAGCTTTTAAAAATATGTATGCATCTAAACCAAGCCTGAATGAGAATCCCAAAATGAAGGTTCAGGGTAGCCCAATGGAATTGTGAATGGACTTTTACAATCTTTTAATTTTACAGTTTGGTCTTTCTTCGAAGTAAAAATTAGGAGAAAAGAAGTGTTACAGAATGTGGTGCTCAACACCACTTATTTAAAAAATGGAAATCTCTAATTTTTAAATAGGCTGTCACAGTGAGGAGTGCCATTTTGTTAATAAAGCTGTGTATAATCAGTTTATTTTGGTAATGCCATTTTTTAAATGAGTTTCATCCTTTTAGACAGATACATGGCAGTGACCTCTACCCACCCAATTCCCAATTATACTGTATGAAAACTTGTGTCCAGGTCATGATTCCAGACACATCTGTCTTCTGTATTTGCTGTTTGTGAGCATTGGCACTCTTGAAGCCCCTCAGCCCGGCAGCCCTTCCGCAGGGATGCACACTTGCTCCGTGTTCATCGGCAAGTGCCTGGGAGCCTTGCCGCATCCCAGCGCAGTGCCAGCTGCTGGAGGGGCAAACCCCCAGAGCAGTTGCAGTTAATTTGGTAGTAATTGAGAACAGGTGGGTTGACATAGTACGATAAAATTTTCTGCTTTAGAAAATAAATGTAAAATCGGACTTAAAAATATTGTTTTTACACACACACATACTTTTTTGGACCTCTGTCCAAATTTACAAAATATGGAATAGGGTATAATTTTTCTTTCCCAGGTTCTTCCATCTTCAGAGAGGCTTGGTATGTATTATAGCTCAGGTATATTGAGTTCTTTTCTTTTTCTAGAGCTAATTCAAGGAATAAAATCCTCAGCCAGATCCTACCAGGTGAGTGAGGCATTTTTTGGCAGTGCATTTTTACTTTCAGAATGTCACATTACCACTCAGCTTGTTGGCGGGGACATTGCACATCCTGGAAGTCTCAGGAAAGGGCCAGGCACTGCCGGCCTCAGGAAATGCTCCTGGCCTCCACCTGTCAGAGAAGATTCAGGTTGGGCTTTCTTGGGCTGATCTTTAACTTTTCTCTTATTTCCCTTTGCCTTTGCCAGGATTGATGTCTCTCAGAATGATCTTCCTTGGGAATTTATGGTTGACCGTCTTCCTACTGTCTTATTTTTTCCCTGCAACAGGTAATGCTGGATTTTTTCTGTATTGGGCAAATGGAATTCTTTTGTAGAGGTCTGAAAACAAAATGTGTTTAAAGCACTTCACAGAAATGAAATGTAAATCATGATGCTTATTACAAAACTACTCAGAGTAAAATGTATTTTTAAAATGTGCTCTCAAGGACAAAGGATAAAAGGGCTCTGGTGTCAGAATGTCATATGTAGTGTGGAGTTTTTGTGAGAAATCTGCTTTCTCCAGGCTTGGTTTTCACATGGACGGTAATGTGGCCCTCAGAACTCATCTCTTGGCCTCCATGAGCATGCAGTGGATGCACAGATAACCGGAAAGGGGCCCGCATTTCTGTGGGAACAAATAACAGCTCATCTGTTGCGCCTTCAGGGGTGCCAAGCCCTGTCTGCGCAGGCTTTTTACATGCATCCTATCTCATGTCCTCACAACCGCCACCTCACCCATGTGCAAGAAAGAAATAGCAGCTTTCTTTAACCACAGCACCTTCCTCCCTAGGATTCAAGGACCCTTGAAAAGGAGCTTTCTCCCCGAGTGTGCAGACTTTTGTGAATGCCATGGGTTGTACACCTTGGTCTTCTCCTAATTGCCTAAGTCAGTCCCAAGTTCAGTTCTTATAGCAACTACCCCGAAAGCCCCAGCTAGCAGAGACTGGACAGTAGCAAGGGAGAAGCAGGCTTTGCAATTAATGAATGTGGTTGCTAGTGTTTCTGGAGAAAAGGAACTCTTGGCCCCTTTTAACAGATTCCTTTTTTATTATTGTTATTTTTAACAAGGGTGAATACTGCTGGAGACCCAGTCACATTGCTTTGGCAGGATCTGCTTTGCAGGGAAAAGCATTCACAGGACTCTTTTAGTTGGGTCCCCAACTCAAATGTATGACGTTTGCTGTTTTAACTTCCTATACTTACTTTTGCTATTCTTTTTTTTTTTTTTTAAAGATTTATTTTTATTTATTTAATTCCCCTCCCCTCTCCCGGTTGTCTGTTTTCTGTGTCTTTTTGCTGCGTCTTGTTTCTTTGTCCGCTTCTGTTGCCGTCAGCGGCACGGGAAGTGTGGGCGGTGCCATTCCTGGGGAGGCTGCTCCCTCCATCGAGCTGGGCGGCTCTCCTTACAGGCGCACTCCTTGCGCGTGGGGCTCCCCTACGCGGGGGCACCCCTGCGTGGCAGGGCACTTCTTGCGTGCATCAGCACAGCGCATGGGCCAGCTCCACACGGGTCAAGGAGGCCCAGGGTTTGAACCGCGGACCTCCCATGTGGTAGACGGACGCCCTAACCACTGGGCCAAAGTCCGTTTCCCCCTACTTTTGCTATTGCAGCCACTGCTATATTTTGCATGTTTCTTTAGGAGATGCTTCCTTCCTATATCAAATCATTTCCTTGGTTTTTGCTCTTTATCTCAAAGAATTTTTGCTGGAATACTTCCTGTGATATAGGGTCTTGTCGAATGTTGCGATAAGCCTTTTTCTTTCTAAGAAGTGTTTCAGTTGCGACATAGTCAAGGAACCGTGGACAGTAACACTAACAATTTCATCTGTGTGGGACAAAGGTTGGGTATGTAGTTTAATGAAGGGTAATTTTAGAATTCCAAACATACTTTGAAGGAGTGGATTTTCAAAAGTGATATTAAAACCATAGCACCCAGCACATGCTTTTGCACGAAGTTCTCAGCAACTGGAGTGAATGGATATATAGTGAGAGGGACAGAAGAGAGGGAGAGATGGGCAGGAGATTGTATGTGTGAGGACCTGAGTCCGGGTAGGGTGACTTTCCTTCGCCAGCTGCCTGGTGTGACAAACAGGACCTCGTGCTCCAGATACCACGTTGGGCAGTCCCTGCAGCCCCTTCCTATTTTCCTTAAATTGGAAAGGTCAAGAATATAAATACTGAATATGAGAAGGC
Source organism: Dasypus novemcinctus (assembly GCF_030445035.2). Lineage (NCBI taxonomy): Eukaryota > Metazoa > Chordata > Mammalia > Cingulata > Dasypodidae > Dasypus > Dasypus novemcinctus. The sequence continues at coordinate 62,170,879 of NC_080695.1, forward strand.
CGTCCTGTTTTCTTTTAGTGGAAAGAGCACAGTAAATCAAAGTGTTATTGCTTATGTCTATAAATTAGCATAGAATTTTTCTTATTTCCCAAAAAATAAATGGTCGTCAACAGTGAAGTAAGCTAATTACTAGTTGGTCCAAAGTGAACGTTTGGCATACCCAGAGGGTAAATGGGCCATGGATATGAACTGACATCTCGCAAAAGAGGAAATATAGAAAAGGCTGCTTGATAACATGTGATGAGACCTTTTTCAAGGTTTGCTTGCTCGTGCTATTTTTAGCCAAAAGAATTTGAAATTGTATAGGCACGCTGATAAAATATAAACATGTGCATGCACTGGGATAAAAATGTACATACAAGAGAATCGTCAGGCTGTTGATAGGGGTGACCTTGGAAGAATAGGGATTACAAGTGATTCAGGGGGGTACTGCTTGTATGTTTTTTACATCCTTTGCAAATTGTTTACAATGAGCACATCTTATTTTATAATCAAGAAGGAGAGAAACTATATGAAAGAGCCTGTCCTCTGCTCTGGTGTATGACCCAGGCAGGAGGCACTGCCTGGATGTTCAGCCATCCTTCCTGTGCAGGGGGCATCTTAGTTACCTCCCAGCCAGGGCATTGCAGCAAGCACTCTGTGCAACATGCCAAAATGCAGGTGTTCTGGCCCAGCCCTGGTCTAGGGACCAGAAAGGCAAGGGGTGGGGTATGGGAAGACCATGGTCTCCCACTCAGAGACTTGGGTGTGTCCTCTGGTGAAGAATCTCTCTTCTTTAGAAGGACAGCCCCACCCCTTTCTTTGGTATTTTAGCCCTTCTTTGGGGCTTAACATCCCCTTTGTCATTTTTTGTATCTGGCTTTTTATGTGCTCAAGTTGCATATAAACATGCTGTTAGTGAACTTAAAGGAGAGTTAAATAAACCGTGTATATTTGTCAGCCAAAGGATGCTGACGCAAAATATCAGAAATCGTTTGGTTTTTATAAAGGGTATTTATTTGGGGTAGAAGATGCCGTCATTCAGCCATCCTCTTCCTCTTAAGGCTCCGTGGTCCTGGCTTCTTCCAATATGAGCGTAGGCCATCAGGCTCTCTAGACTTTGTCTCTCTTCCTGGGGCTCGATTCCCTCTGGGCTCAGGCTCGCTCCTCTCCATAAGGTCAGCTGTAGACTGTCAGGCGAACGGCTCTTCTCTCTTCCCAGGGCCTCTGCCATGTCTGTGGGGCTGTCTCTATTCCTCTTTGTTCTTCTCCTGTGTGTTTACTTCCCACGCTTAAGCTCAGAACTCCCACGAACTTCTGTGCCTTGTTGTTTTCTCTTCGAGTCCCTGCCCACCAAGGGGGCAGGGACTCAACATCCTACTGACATGGCCCAATCAAAGCGTTAATTGTTATTTAATCAAGTAAAAGTGAAACCCCTGAAAGCAGTATAATCTAATATGCCTAAACCAGTTCACAAACATAATCCAATATCTATTTTTGGAATTCATAAACAGTATCAAACTGCTACACGGTGCTTTTCTCCAGCGTTCAGCTACTGGCTTTGTGGAGTGGGGGCAGAGATGGACGCAAGCTCTTAATTAGTGGTTTCTTGTTGGTTTCCTGAGGACAGTGTAAGTTGTTTTTTGTTTTTTTAAGTTAACATTCACTGAACATTCGCTTCCTTCAATCTGTGGAACTGTCCTGTGAGGTAGGGGATACTCCTAAGTCCCCTATTTTACAGATGAAGTAGTTGAAGAGCACAGAGGAACCCCTTGTCTGCCAGCACAAGCCAGTGCAGAGCCACCCTCCAATTGGGCCCTGCAGCCTGGGCCCTACATCCCTGCCGTGACTTCCATTCCTTTAGTACTTGAGGAGGTGAACCGCCTGTGACTTCCATTCCTTAAGTACTTGAGACGAAATGCCCCCCCCCCCTTAACTTCCATTCCTTTAGTACTTGAGGAGATGGACCCATCTTTGTTGGTCCACCTTATACATGAAGCTGGGGGCTTTGATTTATTGTTCCCAGATGGTGTAAGCACAGGTATAAATGTCTGTGGAAGAAATTTTGGTTGTCAGATAATTAAATGGAAAGTTCTAAAAAGGAATTTTCTAAGTCAGGACTTCCAACAAATCTGAGGAAAACTCCTTAGTGCATTCAGACTTGTTCTTTGCTCTGAGGGTGGGGCAGTGCTGGTTCATCAGAGTGCCTTGGTTGGTCCGTGTGTCAGGGATCAGGTCAGGATCGAGTCCTGAAAGGAATTTAGCAAAACATACCTTCAGTGTTGAACTTAGAGACGTCCCAGATGGCCTGAAGCTGACATTAATTGTACCCAACCTCTTCAGAAGGCTAACAGTTCTTTTGTATCGAAAGGGTTTGGAATAGGATGAGGTGAGAGATGCTCATGTCTACTGTACCGTTTTATAAAACAGGTAAGCGTGCCCTCTACCAGCCACTCAAATCCAGCCTACTCGTCTGACAACGCGTTCTTGGGGATGGGAAGACTGACGGACTGGGACAGGCGTGCTGCCCCGCTCCGTCTTCGTGCCCGTGGGGGTCTACCCCAAGGGTTTAGAACCAGCCTAGTGGAGCAGGAAGGGCTTACAGAGAGGCTTCTGCTCAGGAGCACCTGCCAGGGCTGTGAGGCTTTCTTGTCCAGCTCTGCATCCCTCACAGCGCACAAGGCTGAGGCCAGGAGTGGGACCCAGGGCTCTCAGGTGTGGCCAGCGGGTCACCAGACCGTTTTAGGTGCTTCTAGTGTAGTTCACTGTAGGTAGAAAGACTAGATTCACCCTCTTGGATTTCACAAAGAAATCAATGCAAAGACATTTGATGTGTCTCGTGCTTTTTTGTGCTATGAAGCCTTCAGAAGGAACTCTTCTCCCATGTTTTCAAGGCATTTTTACTTAAAAGTGACATTTAATTTTTTTTAATAAAGTAAACCTTGGGTCAAACAGCTCCTTTTTTTGTTTTTTTTAGAGGTTCCAGGGATTGTACCTGGGGCCTCATACATGGGAAGCAGACGCTCAACCACTGAGCTACATCCCCTTCCCCGAAAAGCAACTTTTGATTGGGCCAAGAGGGGAAAAAGGTGTGCCTCTTGCTAACAACCAGCGCTGCAGGGCCAGAGGAGCACAGCTGGAGTCCTGCGTGGGCCTGGCTGGCTGCCGGCTCTGCTCAGACGGCTCCTGGGCCTGTAATCCCAGCCGACGCTGAGTGAACACTAAACCGCTGGGTCTTGAGAGTTCACATTTTCACACGAATATGTGGCACAATAAAACATCAAAGCATCTCAGACTCTTCCCTGAAAGAGGAAGTTAGTATGCAGTTAAAGTTGAATCTGAGGTATAATTTTTCAGGGGTAATTTGGCATACACAAATTAATTAGAACGTTGCCAAACTCTTAAAGCACCTCAGCACCATCAGCACGATCGGCACCCTGGGCCGGCCAGTGTCGTGGGACGGTCCACATTCAGGACTTCGAGCAGCCTCCAGGTGCTGGTAGCATTCCCACCATGACCATAAAAATGTCTCCAGGTGCTGCCGGGTGCCCCCTTGGGTGTCGTCACCCCCAGTTGAGAACCCTGCTCCAGGTAATGTTTAACAAACACTTGCTCAAAGAAACTAGGCTTCTCCTATTTCACCAAGCACTGTTGAGGGCCGCAGTGGTCTAAGCGGGGAGCTCCCTGTCCCGGGTGCCGCCCACGCGCTCCCACGGCCTCCATCGCTGGCTTCCATCGCTGGCTTCATGCTTTGGCCTGGGAGCCCGTCTCTCTTTTGGAAGGTTGAAACAGGAACTGAACTCCCCTTCCTCAGGAACAGACACTCATCTTAGATAAGCCATCTTAATTACAGAACAAGCAGATGGAACATTCTCAGCTTTGCAGGAAATCTCTTATTTTTCCTTGGTAAAAAGTAAAATGGCCTGACCTCCAGGAGTCATCTGGTTGGATAAGGTTGTCAGTGTGACTCTCATCTTCCTTTTTCCTTTCTCTTCAGAAAAGACCTAAGTGTGAAATACCCTGAAGACCTTCCCATCACCCTTCCAAACCTGCTGAGGTTCATCTTGCATTACTCAGACCCTGCATCTGCCCCCCAGAACTTGGCTAACCCGCCTACCAAACAGTGTCTTCAGAGCGAGGCAGTCTTACAGCAGAGCCACATCTCCCACCTGGAGAGAGAGATTCAGAAGCTGAGAGTGGAAATCGGCACCCTGCACCGAGCTCAGGTGCAGGTGGAGGCCCAGCTCGCCAGTGCCCGCAGGGACGAGCACCGGCTGCTGCGGCAGCAGCAGACCCTGGAGCAGCAGCACCGCCTGCTCCAGCTGCACAGCGAGCAACTGCAGGCCCTGTATGAGCAGAAAACCGGGGAGCTCGAGGAGGTGGCCCGTAAGCTCCAGGAGCTGGCTGACGCCTCAGAGAACCTCCTCGCCGAGAACACGTGGCTCAAGATCCTGGTGGCCACCATGGAGAGAAGGCTTGAGGGCAAGGATGGAGCCGGGACTCTCATTTCCCCAACAGAGGCGCACTCTGACCACCCCGAGCCCCCAGATGCCCCCCAGTTACCCAGCAGCACCCCACCACCTTCCATTGTCAGCTCCACGCTGGCAACCGAAAGGAATAATGAGAACAGGACAGACTGACGTTTAAAGGATATGAAAAAATCAGAGGTGAAAAATGTATATTTGGAATCTATTTATGCAAATTTTATTGAAATTTATTGTAAATAAAGATTTTCTCAGTGGTCTAGAAAATCAGCTTGAATGTCATTCAACTTTTATTGAGCAGGGACGGCATCCCTTCCACTTATTGCACAAACTTGGTGGCTTTGAGAAAAACAGTATAGCACAGTCCATGTGAAGATGTGCCTGAAGAATCAGTCCCTGTTTAGTGGCTCAGTGTCACAAAGTTCCCTCCCCACTCCCCTGCTGTTGCTTCTGCGATGCTGCAAAGGACGAAAGGTTAATTTCTTGACTGACTATTCAGAAAACTTCAGTGTAACAGTTGGACTATTCAGAGTGAACTCAATGAGAGATCATAACTTCCTAAGCTTTCTTAAAAAAGTAGCTCTTGATAAATCAGGACAGTAAGGGCTAGTGTGCAGCCAGTGGCCAGCTCTCCAGGCCTTTTCATTTTCCTCCCGTCGCACCAGACACTCACCCAGCACTGCCAACTCTCTTCGAGGGGCCCCAGTTAGATTGCAAAGATGTGGTCCCTGGCAGTGGGGAAGTGGGTTAGAAAAAAAACCTGAAGTGAAGCTGATAAGAAAGCAATATTTAATGCATTTCAAAAGAAACTCTACCTGCACAGTAAAAACCTCAGGGTAAGGCTAAAAATCAAGTGTTGGTCGGTTTCAGGGGTCAGGCTCAGACTGAAAATCAAATCCCAGTTGTCATGAATTACTCAGGTCTTGATCTGAAAGTAAAACCACCAGCTCACATTGCTGGCTGCAGCGAAGGAGAGGGAGAGAGCTGGGAGTTGCAAAGGGCAAAGCGAATGGACCAAAAGCCTCAGCCTTTTCTCTCCTACACTTTCACATTCTGTGAGCCTCCTACATTAGAAAGCAAACCTTCCTCATCTGCCAGTCAGCAGAACTTCCGTTCTCCTTTCTGGAAGTGACTTCAGCATCTGGACCCACGAGGCCCCCCCCCCCCCAGCCTCCTGCCCACTGGGCCTGCAGGGCCTCTGCTAATCTCCCCCTTTAACTGTCATACCACCCATTCCCCAGGGGGCCGCCTCCAGCAAGGGGCCAGAGGCATCTCCTCCACTGGACTGAAAGTCCAGCTGCTTTCCAGGGGCTCCCCAGTAGCCCACCTGTGGTATTTCAGTGCTGCCTCATTAGTTGCCCCTTCTCCCAGCCTCAGCCATTATTTAATGTGTGACTCCCTATTTAGGAGTGTACTGCTGACATACAGCTCCCCCTCTGGGGTTCTGAAAGGTAGATTAGTTCCACATGCTTTTTGGAGGAGCCTTCCATGAGGCTAGAGGAGACGCCTTCAGGCTGACCAGGAAGCTGGAGGTTGGAGGGCGGCAGGTGGCGCAAGCGTTAGGGGCCAGTGCTCTACCGTCAAGCCAGGGCCAGCCTGTGGGAGGGACTGAAGGTGCCCACGTGGGTCAGGTGCTACACGTGACGGCTTAGGACGTGCTTACAGGAGGAGGATTAAAAATCTAAGCAAGCTGACTTACATGGCCACGAAGGACACCTCGGAGACACAGGCTGCTGGGGCGCCAGGGGGACCAAGAGCCACCAACCCATTGCCTTGGCAAAGCGGCAATTCCTAGCTTGGGAGTCCCCAACCCCGCCTCGGTGCTCACTAAGCACCAGCTGTCAGCAGCCTGGTGGCGTCCGTGCGGAGGTGGAGGTCTTCCTGCACAGAGGTGACCCTCCACAGCCCCCGATGCCTCAGAGCCAGTCCAGGGAGCGTGGTCTGCAGTGACCACGGAGGAAACCCTTCAGGACCCTGCAGGTGGGCGGTAATCTGAGAGGGAAGGAAGAGAACTTGTGAAAAGGGAAGAGGAAAGCAAAGAAAGAAACACTTGACCATCCCCTCCTCTTCCTCTCCAGTGCAGAAAATAGTAAATACAAAAACAAAAAAATCACAACTTCTTCTCCTGGGCCAACTGGACTTCAGAAGAAAAGGCGCCGCCATGGGCTCTGGTGTTTCTCTGAGGACAGTGATGACAGCAAAGCCGGCGGGGGGACGGGGCAGTACTCGGCATGCTTGAGACGAACGGGGCAAGAACTGCTCTGCTACTGGGGTGCCTGGCAGCCCTCGGGACGCATGCCCTGACGAGTCCTTCACCAGCTCCCAAGCACCTTCAGTGGCTTCCTTGCAATAACTCCACTATCCACAGGAACGGACACTTCACAACCGAATCTTTCGAGAAAGGAGAGAGGGGCATGGTTCTCGATCCACTGCTAACCAGCAGAAATCACCACAGTGCCCCAACTGGTCAGCCACGGGACTGAGGACGTTTCACTTCCTCGACACATCCACGTCTAGGTGCCAGTGGCCCCTGCCCAGTGCCGCTGGGGCCTTCCTCTGTTGTCTTGACTCAGCTCATCATTAGTAGTGGCGTCGCCAAGCTGGTTCCATGTGCTCTAGGTGGTCATTTTTAAAAATCGGCAAAAAGGCGTAAGCACATGCTTGTGGGGGCCTATTTACAGTTCACAGGTTTGTTAGTTCACGCATTACAGTAGTAGCTCCATCAGAAAACAGGCTCAGCTAAACATTCAAGTAACAAAGCGCTACAGGGCCAGGAGCCCCTGCGGGGTCAGCCTGCCCACTGCCTGCAATGGGCAGCCCCGCCAGGAGGCCAAGGGGGTGCCCAGGGCCACCGAGGCCAGGCTCAGGGCCCCGGGCGTCCGTGCATGCGATGATGAAGCCCGCCGAGGCCATGCCAGCAAGTGTCAGCCCCTCCTCAGCCAGCAGCGCGCCTGCGCGGGCTCGCCCCTCCCCGCGCCTCTCGGCTGGCTGCCATCAGGGCCGGGAGCCCCCGCTCAGCCGTGGACCTCGGGGCCGCTGGGGGTCAGCTTGGCCTTTCTCTCCACGCACGGTCCCTTGGCTGAATACTGCACCAGCAGGAAGGGCTCCTTGGTCTCGCCATCCCCCACGATGCTCTCCTCGTCCTCCGACTGGCCAATGTGCTGGAGCCGCAGGTAGCACCAGCAGCCCAGGATCAGGGCCCCCAGCGCGGCGATGGCGATGAGGATGACGATGACCGTGACCACTCCCGTGGTGGGGCTGTGGTCCATGATGGACATGGTCAGCGCGTGGGGGCGGCTTCCGCGACAGGAAGCGCTCGGGGCGGCCGGCTCAGTGGGGCTGGAACTCAGGCTGGACGCGAGACTCCTGAAAGACAAAGGGAGGTGAAACGAGGTTGGGGACCAGGCTGGGACCCCAACCCGAGCCAAGCCCCAGGTGGCCCTTCCCTGGGATCTACCCTTAGTTCCTCAGCCTAACAGCCCCACCCGCGTCCTAGAGAAAACCCTCGGGCTGGCTTTGGCCGTTTCTCTGTTCGGCAGCGTCACGGGCTCCCTTAGCTGCCCTCCGCCTGCTTCCAGGTAATGCCCAAGTGCCACCAGACCTCAGCCCCGGAGCGTGGGGTGCAGGTGAGGCAGACACTGCGGCAGCCCCACCCACATTTCAGGAACCCGTTCTGGAAGCCCCACACACAGCAGGAGTTCAGTCAAGACCCAGTGACTCAAAGGAGCCAGTGGCTCGTGATGGCCAGAGCCGAGGGACCTGAAGGCGGGGGGATAACAGCCTCTCCCACCAACGGGCAACGTAGGTCCCTTGCCAAGGTCCTTCAGCAACACCCGAGAAAGGGTGCAGCAGACGAGAGCCTCTGCCCACCAGGGAACTGCAGGCAGCCCAGGGAGGTCCCGGCACACAGCACACTCCGGGTGGCAGGCGCCGGTGGGGCCTCGGACGTGGCCAGACAAGGCCAAGGCCCTCAGGAGGCGCGGGGGACGTGCAGGGGAGGGCGTGCCGGGCCGCTCCTGCCCTGACGGTGCTCGGCGTCCAGGGTAGGAAGCCGGCCGCAACGGGTCCGTGTATCAAAGGGTCACTACCAAGGGGGGATGGCACGCCAGGCACGGAAGGAGCAAGGCGCCACGCCGCAGACACTGGTGGAGAAGCGACGCGATGCCGAGACCTGCAGGGAAGCAGAGCCGGGACCAGGAACCAGCCGGAGGCAGCGGCTGGGCGGGAGCAAGCCAGGGAGGGGGGTGAAGCGGGCCTGGGGGGGGCGGGGGGCGGGGAGCGGGGAGCGGGCCAGGCTGTTCCCGAGGGAAGACTCCGGTCCACCTCCCAGCCACGGACCCTCCGGCAACTGCCTCCACCTGAGCCGCCACCCTCATCTGTGCTGGGGGCCGGTGGCGCGAGGGTCCCTGGCCGAGGGGTACCCGCCAGGCCTACGAGGCCAGCACGGGGGCGGCCCGTCCGGGGCGTGGCTCGGCCGCTGTAGCCACCTTGGGTGCTGAAGGCACAGACGAGCAGGTCCCCAAGTGCTGGCGTTTCCGTATTCCTGCCACATCATCGCCAACGGAGCACCCGGGGTGGCTGAGGGTGAGGAGGGGCTCGTTCCACACTGCCGCTCAGGGCGGGCGCAGGGAGGGCGGGTGCCGACGCTCAACTTGTCTACGCGACCGCCATCAGCTCGGCCCTGGAGCTGAAGGTCTCCCCTCCAAAGAGGATCCCCGCCCAGTGTCCCTGGGCAGTAACAGCCCTAACTAGCAATGCTTCTTATGCAACAGGGAGTCTCCCCAGAGGCCAGGTTTGCCTCAAGGTCAAAGGCAGCTCCAGCAGGGCCCTGAGTATTTCCAGGCACCAGCCCTGGAGGAGTCTGCCACTCCTGGGCGCCGCCCTGCGGCCTGAGCCCACCTCTGCAGGGGACCCTGGGCAGGAAGGGGGCAGGTGCCCCGAGTCTGCCAGGCCCACGCTACACCATCGTGCTCTCTGGCTCTGCAGACCGCCCATGCGGGGCCCAGTGCCCTTTACACGCAGGGCGGCCCCAGGGCCCGACGCGTCACCACCGCCTCCATCCCCTACCCCCACCTGCACACTCCCTGCCACCCAGGCTCCTGGAGCTCCCTCTGCCCTTGACCGAATCCAGGGGAGCTCCACCGCGGATTACTGTGCCCCCCAGGGGACAAGGAGCAAGGTTTGGAGACATCCTGAGTGATCGCAACTGCAGGGGGCAGAGGCCAGGGGTGCTGCCAAACGTCCTACGATGCCACAAAGAATCGCCCAGACCAAGATGACAAGGGTTTAGAGGTTGCCAAAGCTGCCGGGAGCTCTGGCTGGAGCAGCGTCTCCCCGGGGACCCTCCTGACCGCACTGGCGCCTCCCCTCCAGGGCTCCAGCCTCGGTTTGCAGCCCAGTGTGATCGAGGGGGGCCATCTGGTTGGCGCCCGCCGCCCCCAGCAGACCGGGAGCTCCCCCAGGTACCAGAAGGGGCACCTGGCCTCTCCCCTGCCACAACCAGGACAGCTCTCGGCTCCCACGAGCCACTCAGCCTCTCCTCTCAGGCCCCCACGCTAGACCGGGGACCCCCCTCACCCCCTGGGAGGCCGCCTGGCGTTGCCTCGGTCCTGCCCACTCGTCCTGCCCCCGCCAGCCCCCTTCCTGCCAGGAGAAAGCCACCTGCTTCCTCCTCCCTCCCCGCCTCCACTGGCCGTGGGCACACGGGGCCTGCTGGGCACCTGCCCTCCCACCTGGCTGCAGGGCACCTGCCCTCCCACCTGGCTGCCGGGGCAGGAAGGCAAATCAGAACCCACCTGGAAGGGGAAGCGTGTGTGTCCCGGGGCTGGGTCCTGGGCAGGAAGCAGGAAATCAAACAATGGCCTGGCCCCGACTCCAGAGCTAGCTCAGAAGCCAAGGGGACACCCAGGAGTCCCGGGGGACGTCAGCGGGCTGGACGGAGGGGCTGGGGAAACCGATGAGGAAACTGAGGCACTGGCTGCCCCAGCTCAAAGGGGCCTTTGAGAACTGGTGACCCCAAAGCCCTGTCCGCTGCCCCCGACCCCAGGCTGGAGGCGCGGGCAGGGCCGGGCTGGCAGCTCAGCCCCGCGTGCGGAGAGGGTATTTATTCTTCCCGCGCCAGGCGAGTATTTCCTGAGCCCTGGTCTTTCAAAAGGCTGCCAGCGTCATCTGTGGCTCGGCCCTCAGGGCTCCCTGGCGCCAGCAGAAAACGCCATCCCTGCCGCGCCTTCCACACCCCAGGCCGCTCCCCGCCCCCTGCACTTGCTGTCCCCTCGGCCTGGGATGTTCTCCCCTGCCTGTCGCAAGACTGGGGATGCCTTCCCAGACCGCCCTGGCCCAGGCACCCCCTGCCCCCTCCACCGCCTGGTCACCTTCCTTTGCTTTCCTGATCTCCGCATTGCCTGACGCTCTCTTGGTTCAGTGTGTGGGCCTGGCCGCTGTCTCCGTCCCCAAAGCGGACTCTGCGTGTGTAAGAGGAGGGTCCTGTTTGTCTCGCCCACTGCTGACCCCCCGCCCCGTCACAGGGTGGCACACAGGAGGTGCTCAATAAATGTGTGCCGAGGAGTCCCAGCCCAGGGATAGAGTAAAGGATGAGAGGAGACTCTGAGAACCCCCTAGCCCCTGGCCACCGGTCCCCCCCACGTCTGTCCCCAACAGGCTGGAGGAAGCTGGCAGCTGCCTGGGAGGGGGCGGGAGCCCACCGAGGGACAGCTGGCTCCCAGGCTGGCTGGGAGGCGGGGTCGGGGGGGTCTGGTCTGGATCCCAGGGCTGGCCGGGCCACCACTGGGCCTCCCACCGGCGCCACGGGAAGCAGGTGCCTCCTGCAGGTGAGCGGCGCCTCACCCTGCTCCCAGGGCCCGCGGGCCAGGCCAGGGGTCTGCAGAGGAAGGCGAGTCCACCTGGACCCGGCAGGGGCCCAGGGCACGTGGGGAACTTGGGCTGCCTCTGAATCATCCTCAAAACTCCACATTTCTTCAGCAGTCACCTAATCCTCCTCCCCCCCCCCCCTTCGGCTAACTCTGCTCACCGTTTGCACCCCCATTTTAGAGATGAGAAAACTGAGGCTAAGGGAGTTTCCCTGAGTTGCCCAAGAGAGAAGAGCCAGAAAGCAGGAGGTAGGCTGTGCCAGCAGCGGGCCGGGCAGCGCAGAGCGGGGGTCTTCCATGGGCAAGCGGCCAGGCCAGCTGGGGGCCGCCCCGGGAAGTGCCCGCCCCAGAGCCCGTGGTCTCTGGACCAGCACGGGAGCGGGGCACCGCTCCGGCCACCCCACAGCATCCCGGGGCCGGCCTCAGGCAAGCAGAGCCTGGCATTCGAAGCCCAAGCTCCCAGCAGCCCCTGCCCCGGCCCACATGCCTTCACTCCTGCCTCTGCCATTCCTGGAAACAAGGTCAGGAGCCGAGGCTGCCCCTCTGCGCTCCCCAAACGCCCTCCACGGCGGTCACGTGGAGCACTGTGTCCCTTGGCCGGGTCCACACGTGTCACCTGGATTAGCACAAGGTGGTCGGCAGTGGCAACCGCCCTGGCCAGCTCCGGTGAGCACGTCTGCCTGCCTTGCCCACTCTAGCACCCCCGTGCCCCGGTGCCAGTTTCCCAGGCTCAGAGGGGGCAGGGGCCTGGGACCTCCAGAGCCCCCGGTGCAGGGCCGGAGCGACGCGCCATCAGAGCCCAGGCTGCCCTGCCCGCCACCAGGGTCCAGAGGGCAGTCCCAGCCTCGGCTGCCAGCAAGCAGCGGGCAGGGGTCTCCCGCCACCCTGCTCTCCCTCAGGGGCCCGAGGCTTCTCCTCCTCCCTGGTGACCCCTCCCTCTTCACAGGACCCCGAAACTTAAGCCCCAATCCCCTCCACTTGCCACTCGAGGCCAAGAGCCAACAGCCAGTGCCAGTGGGAAAGGGTAGTCCCCTCCCTCTCCCCGCCTCACCCCTCCACTGGTCACTGGGACCCAGCCAAGCAAGCCGCTCCCACGGCCTCAGTTTCTCCATGTGCAAAATGGGAACAAGTCTCTGACTTTACCCATCCGGCCACAGAGAGGATAGGAAGGGACAGGAAAAGTGAAGCCGGAAGGGCTGTGGGGCCACCGGTGTGCGGGCACAGTCCTGGGGGCCACAAAGAGGACAGCAAGCCATCACCCCCCCCCCCAAGGACTGCCCACCAGGAGGCCACAGCACCTGGCCCAGGCCCAAGGCCACAAACAGCCCCTTCCCTGGGCACACGCTGCCACCGTCTTCTCCCTTACCTGGGAACATCACGAGTGTTCGGCTGGGGACGCGTGCCACCTCCCTCCCCCCACAGCCTCCGCTTCCTGGGGCCCCTCAGGGAGGCCAGGAGGGCTGCCCCCTCCCGGCCAGGGCTCCCACCGCCAGCCCCAGGGGTCGAGCCACGTTCTCCCCCAAAAAAGCCGTGGGCCAGACACGCCGCACACCCAGCCCCGCCTCTTCAGGCCACCCCGGTTCACACACCAAAGCGCTTCCCGCACCTGGTCAGGAAAGAGGGCTGTGGGCACAGGGAGGGCGCTGGGGCCCGGGGACCCCTCCCTCAGGAACCTGCCCTGGGAGAGCCAGCACCAGCAAGGGGGTGGGGGTGTGCGACGGAAGCCACCGCCAGGGACGCTGCCGCTGCCGCCGGTGCTATCACACCCCGCCTCCGGGAGAGGAAACTCGCACCAGAGCCCCGTTTCCCTTTGAGAGAAGAGGAAGCTGGGCCCGCAGAGACGTGGGGACTGCCCCAAGGTCACCCACGGCCTCCTGCAGCCCAGGCCCATGCCCCACCCGGACCCACCCACTGGTCACTCTCACCCGAGCCCCCCTCGGCCAAACACGTGGTAATAACAGCAGACGGCTGAGGAAAGTTGCCACACACGGAGCTGACTGCTTCACACCACTCAGCTCCTCTCAGCCTCAAAACAACCCAGGAGGTGAGTTATCACTATTCGCACTTTGCAGATAAAGAATCTGAGGCTCAGAGACGTGAAGTCAATTGCCCAAGGTCACACAGCACAAAAGTGGTGGCTGCGCAAGAATTCAAACTCGAACCCCGACTCCAAAATGCCATAGTCCTGACCCCACCCTCCCACGCCTGAGGAGTCGGGGGACAGTTCTCACCCCCACAGGGACGGGCTGGGTGACCTCGGCGGAGGGCTGGATGGCTGGGGGCGCAGAGATGACAGGCACCCGGGCAATTCCCACGTGCCAAGCGCGCGCGACGTGCAGGCGCGGTGCCAGGCGCTCCACGCACCCTCTCATTTAACCTGCGAGGCGAGGCGACGCTGCCATGTCCCCAGGGTCCGGAGGAGCAGAGCAGGGCGCGAGAGGGGAGGGGGCTCTGCCTAGGGGGCGACGCGACAGCTGGAGAGGGACAACAGCTGGGGATGCAACCTAAGTCGGCCTGCCGCAGGGAAGGGGTCGGGGAGACCGCGGACCACGAGACCCGGTCAGCCCGCGGCGCGCAGTCGGTGCCAACGAAGCCGACACCGAACTCTGCAGCCCGGCCTCAGTTTCCCCACCTTCGAAATGGGCGCTAGACACCGTCCGGGTACCAGCTCTCCCGACCAAGCCGGGGGCGGCCAAACCCCCGCCTCCCCTGGAATTTAGAAAAATCCCGAAGTGTCCCGGAGAGTCCCGCGGCCGGCCCGGCTCGCGCAATCGCGGGCCCCGGTGCGGGGCAAGGCGCTGGCGCGGAGGGACACCCGCTCCCCGCCAGGCGGCCTCCGCCCCCCGCCGCCTCCTTTGTCCCGATCTCGCCGCAGCGCCGCGGACAAAGCGCCTCCGCCCGCGGGCGCGGCCCCCCGGAACAGACCCTCCCCCCGCAGCCGCGCCCCCGCCAGGGCCGCCCCTCCCCCGCGCCCGGACCCCGGCCCGCGGCCCAGCGCCCCCGCCGCGCCGGGCCGCCCCTTCCGCCCCGCGGGCGCCCGCCCGGCCGCCGGCCCCGCTCACCATGGCGCCGCCCGCCGCCCGGCCCGCTCGCCCGCAGCAGCCCCGCGGGCCCGCTCCGCCCGCCGCCAGCCCGGCCCGGCCGCCGCGCACCGTCGGGACGCAGGAGCCCCGCGCAGCGCGGGCGGGGGCGCCTCCGGCTCCGCCCCCCGGGGGCGGGGCCCGCCCGGCGCGGCCAATGGGAGCGCGCGCAGGGACGGCGGGGCGGGGCCGGGCGGGCGGGTCACGTGCGCCCCGGGGCTGGGCGGGGGCTGCGCGCGGCTGGCGGACGCGGGGCGCGGGCGGGGCTGGGCGCGCTCGGGCGAGGCGCGGGGCGTGCGGGACCTCGCCCCAGCCCGCGAAGGCCGCCCTTGCCCCGTCCTCTTACCGAGGGGGAAACTGAGGCGCACGGCGGCCGACAGCGTCCACGCTGCCCGGCAGCGGGAGCGGCGAATCGCGGGCAGGGCCGGAGAAAGGCGGGACCGCTGGGCCGAATCGTTCATTCATGCCCGCGTGATCCGTCCCTCCGTGCACGCCCTCGTTGGTTCCACGGTGCTGGAACACGGGCTGCGGGCCGGCCACGCCAGCCACTGCGGGAGCAGCCTGGACCCAGGACCCGGGCCCTCCTCTCACGCCCGCTGCGGGCGCGCCTGGGCCGCTGGCGTCCTGCTTACTGTCAACGTATTGTGTGCGTAGGCCCCATCCAGTCCCGCGTCCTGGCTGACCATCCTGCGTATTTGATCAAAACGACCCCAGAAGGGTCACAGATGAGGAACCCCAGGCTCCAAAGGGCTGCGAGCAGGTGGTGGGGCAGGGGTCCAGGCCCGGCCTGCCTGCAGGGAAACGGAGGCTCGAGGTAGTGCGGAAACCTCCACTTGTGTACCCCACGAAGGATGAAGGTGGGTCCTTGAAGATCTCAAGGCCCAGGGTGCTTGGAAGGCGGACGGGTGCGGGTGGAGCGCCTCTCCCTATTGCTGGGACCTTGTGGCCGGGAGACTACTTTGCCAGCCTCCCGGGCTCAGCCGAGCCTCTAGGAGCAGATGTGCCTCCCAGGGACCCTCACTCCCTTCTCTGGGCCTTTCTGGTCTTTCCAGCCTCTGCCATTTCCAGCCTCTGGGCCTTAGCCTATGTGCTTCCCTCCATGTGGAACATTCTTCCAGCTCACTTTTTAATCTCAGCCTAAATGCCCTTTCTCTCTGTTATTCTCTCTCCTGGAGGGTGAAATGCTCTGTGTCCCGGGTGTGTGATTGCCGGTTTGTCTGTCTCTCCCCGGGACTGGGTGTGCTGCAGTCACCGCTGAGCCTCCCGAGCAGGGCCTGGCCCCTGAATGCGTGTCTGGTGAGTGAAGAATGAACGGGCAGAACTGCGGGCTCGGCCCAGGTGCACCTACCCAGCCAGGAGGCCGGGGACGGGGAGCTGGAGGCCGAGCACAGGAGGGGACAGAGGCGAAAGGAAGCCCAGCTCCACGCCGGCTGCCCTGGAGGGAGAAGTCTCCAGGCCACGCCTCGCAACCACACCTGGGAGTCCTGAACCAAAGGAAACGGGTTCTTCCCGCAGAGCCGGTTCTGCGGCCTGTGGCTCCAGCCTCTGCGGCCGTGGCTCCAGCCTCGGGCTGGCCAAGGCCTCCTGAGTGGGGAGGGTCTGGGAGGGGCCAGCTCGAAGCCCCGAGCCAGGGCTGGCAAAGAGACGCCTGGGTAGGCCAAGACACTGGGGGGGGGAGGGTAAGGGGGGGAGACACAGCATGGCGTAATTGGAAGTCGAGACTGCCCACGCCAGCCTGCCTGGCTGGGTGGCTTGGGGAAATCGGGCTGCTTCTCTGTGCCTCCGTTTCCTCAGCTGGAAAATGGGTTGCTCGCAGGGGTCGTCGTGAGCCCACCGAGTGCTTGGCACTTGCAGGTAACGTCAGGAGTAAGGGCTGAAATGTGTGGCCTGGGGGCGCTGGGCTTCCCCACTTGGGACTTGAATCGTCTCTGACCCTCAGGCTTCTTTCTTCCCTCGGGGTCTCACTAAACCCACCTCTGGGGGTGCTGAGAGGGGCTGGGGGGGGCCCACCTGGGCCCAGCCATCCTGTTGCTCAGAGGAAGTTGCTTCAGTAACAGCGACCAGGAGAATAACAGCAGCAGGCACTAATCTGCATTTGTCACGCGCTGGCACTGTTCACAGCACTACCTGTGCATAAAAAGATGCAATCCCTGTTTTACAGACGGGGAAACTGAGGCATGGCAGTCCCCTGGGGCTCTTAATGAAATGCAGGTTCTGACTCCGGAGGTCTGGGGTGGGGCCTGAGAGTCTGCATTTCTAACAAGCCCCCAGGTGATGCTATCACTGGCAGGAGGGGAGGAATCACTGGCTGAAGGCTGGTGAGCACGGAGCCTGGACTTGACCGCAGGCATTAGGCTATGGAGCCCTGCCATAACCCGACCCGCCCGCCCCCAGTCCCTGCCCCAGCTCGCACCCCTGCAGAGAGGCAGGAAGTGTGGCTCCCCTCCCCCAAGCCCATTTCCTCTCCCTGGGCCCCTGCCACTTCCTCGGTGGTGACATCTGGCCCTTGAGGCCTCCCACCCCCAGGGTTCCCAGGGTCCCAGGGGTCCTCTCTGGCGGATGGAGGTTCTCAGGCGCTCATTAGCTAGAAAGATAATGAAGGGCTAGGCATGAGCTCACCCCGTTCCCTGGGCTGGTGGCCCCAGCCGGGTCTGCCCTGGGCGAACCTGGCCCCGTGCCTGCTTCTGTCGGGGTGCCAGAGGGACTGGGACGAGGACAAGGCTTCTGGGGAGAGGAGCCAGCCCCGGGAAGCCCCCTCCAGCCCCCAGCCAGAGCTCCTGCTCTCAGCATCCCCGGAAGAGCTGCAGGTCTAAAAACAAAATAAAAACAGCTTGGGCACAGACGCATGAGTCACCAGGGAGTTCTGCAGGGCACGTTTAGGTGGGGCACAGAGAGGGCGTCACCTGGCTCTGAACCACACAGCCATTCAAGGAGAAGAGAGCCTTGTGTGCTGCTGACTTGACTTCAGTGTCTTTAACGCCAGCTGGGCCCTCTTTTTTTTTTTTTTTTTTTAAAGATTTATTTATTTATTTAATTCCCCCCCCCCCCCCCCCCCCCCCCCCCCGGTTGTCTGTTCTCGGTGTCTATTTGCTGCGTCTTGTTTCTTTGTCCGCTTCTGTTGTCGTCAGCGGCACGGGAAGTGTGGGCGGCGCCATTCCTGGGCAGGCTGCACTTTCTTTCACGCTGGGCGGCTCTCCTCACGGGCGCACTCCTTGCGCGTGGGGCTCCCCCACGCGGGGGACACCCTTGCGTGGAGCGGCACTCCTTGCGCGCTTCAGCACTGCGCATGGCCAGCTCCACACGGGTCAAGGAGGCCCGGGGTTTGAACCGCGGACCTCCCATATGGTAGACGGACGCCCCAACCACTGGGCCAAAGTCCGTTTCCCTAGCTGGCCCTCTTCGGCCGAGGGGAGGGCAGAACCTTGGGTAAGCAACACTTTGGGGCTAGAATTTAATAACCTTTTCTTTTCTGTGTATTTATAGTTACCTTCTATTTATGGCACAGGGATTGCTTTTCCATCTGTGATAGTGACATAGCCATTCCTTTTTTTTAGCTATTTTATTTTTTTGTTTAAATTTTATTTTATTTTTAAGGAAGTTTTAGGTTACATAAATGTTACATCAAAAATATAGGGGGAGGGGGGTGGGGGGGTGGGGTTAATGGGACCTCACATATATATTTTTAATGTAATATTATTACAAAGTCAATAAAAAATAAAAAAATTAAAAAAAAAATATATATATATAGGGGGAATCCCCTATGCCCCACCCCCACACACTTTCCCACGTTAACAACATCTTTCATTAGTTGGTACATTGGTTACATCGAGGAACACTTATCGACTCATTGCTACTACCCATGGACTATCGTTTACATTATAGCTTACGCTTTGCACTGCGCGTTTTCATAGGTTTGACAAAATGGAGAATGGCCTGTATGCATCACTGCAACGCCATTCAGAACAATTCCAGTGTCCCCCAAATGCCCCGTGTCCCACCGGTTCTCCCCTCTCCCTGCCCTCAGAGCCTCTGGTGGCCGCTGCCTTTACATCAGTGACACAAGTCCTTCCATTCCTGGGATTGTCAGAGGATGGGGAAACCCTCTCAGGCCGACTGAGAGGGGCCTTAATCCCATGGGGCAGGTGACATCCGTTCCTTTTAAAATCAGTGTATGCGGGGGGAATGAGTTCACGTGAAACTTTAAGGGAGTCCCTGTGGAGGGGGTCGGGGAGATGGCAGGTGGCGGTGGAGGCAGGCAGATGCCTGCGGGGGGGGGCCAAGAGGAACCAGAAGGCTGGGGCACCCCACACCCTCCCACCCCGGGGCCCCGCAGGCCCTCCCCTGCCCGTGGCTTGCCGTGGGTGGAGGTGGGGCCTGGGTCTGCTCTGATGCCTGGGGGCGGCGGCAAGAGCCCGACGAGGGGCAGGCGAAGCGCGGCGTGTCCCCTGCCTCCAGCCCGCCCTGTGCCCGACACACGCCCCTGCACAGCGGCGCGGCCAATCATTCATTCACCAACGCAGTCGTTCCCTCATTCCTTTGACCAAGCTTTATTAAGCGCCACCTGTGTGCCAAGCCCTGTGCTGGGTGCTGGGCAGACAGCCTCGAGACTGAAGCTGGCGTGCCTCTCCTGGGCGCCACGTTCTCCGGGGGCAAGTTCAGTACCTGGAATGTCGGACAGTGTCAGAGCCGTGGAGGAAGAAGGGGGATGGAAGGAGGGGTGGGAGCACCGGCGGGCGGAGTCCTCTCTGAGAACGTGGGCTCAGGAGGGGCACCCAGAGATGCTCACAGTCGGGGAAGCGGGCAGAGGACCATTTCTTTTTGTGTATAAGTGAGGTTTTTTAAAAAAATTTTTTTTAAGATTTATTTTTCTTTCTCTCCCCTTCCTTCCACCCCCTCCCCGCCCGTTGTCTGTTCTCTCTGTCCATTAACTGTGTGTTCTTCTGTGTCTACTTGCATTCTTATCAGCAGTACCAGGAATCTTGTTTCCTTCTGTTGCGTCATCTTGTTGTGTCAGCTCTCCTTGTGTGCGGCACCATTCCTGGGCAGGCTGCACTTTCTCTCGTGCTGGGCGGCTCTCCTTACGGGGTGCACTCCTTGCACGTGGGGCTCCCCTACACGGGGGACACCCCTGCGTGGCACGGCACTCCTTGCGCGCATCAGCGCTGTGCATGGGCCAGCTCCACACGGGTCAAGGAGGCCCTGTTTGAACCTTGGACCTCCCATGTGGTAGGTGGGCGCCCTATCCATTGAGCCAAATCCACTTCCCTAAATAAGTTTTTAAGAAGCCCAGTGTTATGGGCTGCCCCCTCAAAAGGCGTGTTCAAGTCCTAACCCCTGGTACCCTGGTACTGGTACTTATTTGGAAATAGAGTTTTTGCGGATGTGATCAAGTTAAGACGAGGCCACGCTAAACTAAGGAGGTCCCTACATCCGCTAGGACTGGTGTCCTTATAGGAGGAGGGACAGCCAGACACGCAGACAGGGACACCGGGAGAAGACGGCCACGGGAAGACCAGCGGAAGGTGGAGGAATGCCGCCACCGCACGCTGGCAGGGGTAAGGACGGAGCCTTCCCGCGAGCCCCCGGAGGCACCTGGACCTTAGACTCAGCTTCCAGGAGCGTGGGACGGCACGTTTCTGTGTGAAGCCACCTTGCATGTGGGACCTCATGACGACAGCACAAGGAAACAAATGCACTCAGAAACCAGCATCAGGGCGTGACGCCGTCTCTTGTTGGTCCTTGTGTGACCTGCTTCTATGGTAAATTTTCTGTGGCAGTCTTAATCCTGTAATAGGCATCTCGTAACCCATCAACCGAAACAAGAACCAGGGCCCTACCGAGGACCCACACCCAAACGGGAGGCCCCGGCCCGCCCGGCGTCCCCGGCGCCTTGACTCTGTCTTCCTCCTTCCCTGTTGGTAGTTTATTACACTACATCGTTTCAAATACCTGGGGTATTTGACATTTCTTCCTGTTAACCTTACTCAAAGGGAATCAAACAAACGAGAAGGACATCGAGCTGTATGAATCTTCTGACATGTAATTTTTTCACGTAATAGTAGAGCGCTAAGATGTATCCACTTTAGGGTCCCCTTGTTTTCGCAGCTGCGTGATGTTCCACCAGGTCAGCGTGCCGCCGTTGGTCAGCCCTCTCCGGTGGACGAGGCCCGGGTGTCTGCTGAGGTAAAGTGCTGTTTGAACATGTGGTAAGTGGCTCTTGGTGTACATGGGCCAGAGCTTCTCTGGGGCATTTGTCTAGGAGTGAAATTGCTGGGACTCTAGGAAACATGAGCAAATGAATTTCAGGAGATAATAGCCAACTGCTTTCCAAAGTGGTGGCACCTAATTACCTTCCCACCGGCCATGTACATAAGCCACATCTACTCCAATACATAGTATTGTTGGCTTTTAAATTTTTTCCTGTTTGAGATCTTGAGTGGCATCTCCTTGAATACCAGTGTTGGGAAGCAGCTGTGGCTCAACTGATAGAGCATCGCCTGCCATATGGAGGGTCCAGGGTTCGATACCCAGGGCCTCCTGACCTGTGTGATGAGCTGGCCCATGCACAATGCTGCCATGCACAAGGAATGCCGTGCCACACGCGGATGTCCCCTGCGTAGGGGAGGCCCACACACAACGAGTG
This sequence comes from Dasypus novemcinctus, assembly GCF_030445035.2. Taxonomy (NCBI): domain Eukaryota; kingdom Metazoa; phylum Chordata; class Mammalia; order Cingulata; family Dasypodidae; genus Dasypus; species Dasypus novemcinctus. The sequence continues at coordinate 62,191,931 of NC_080695.1, forward strand.
CACCCGACAAGGAGAGCCGCCCTGCGTGGAAGAAAAAAGCACAGCCCACCCAAGAGTGGTGCCACACACACGGAGAGCTGATGCAGCAAGATGACACAATAAGAAGAGACACAGATTCCTGGTCCCATATGACAAGAATGCAAGTGGACACAGAAAAACACTCAGCGAATGGACACAGAGCACAGACAACAGGGTGGGGGGGAAGAGGAGAGAAATAAATAAATCTTTAAAAAAAAAAAAGAATACCAGTGGTGCTGAATATGTTTCCCAACCCCAAAGCCTAAAATATATTTGCCTATGTTTTCTACAAAGGACTTTTTAAAATTATTTTTATTTTTTTAGGGGGTACCAGAGATTGAACCCAGGACCTCGTAAATGCAGGTGCTCAACCACTTGAGCTACATCTGCTCCCCCTTTACAAAGGGTTTTGAAGCTTTATTTTTTTTTAATTTCTCTCCCCTTCCCCCCCCCCCAGTTGTCTGCCCTCTGTGTCCATTCACTGCATGTTCTTCTGTGACCACTTCTATCCTTATCAGCGGCACCAGAAATCTGTGTTTCTTTTGGTTGCGTCATCTTGTTGTGTCAGCTCTCCATGTGTGCAGCACCATTCCTGGGCAGGCTGCACTTTCTTTCGCGCTGGGTGGCTCTCCTTACGGTGCGCACTCCTTGCGTGTGGGTCTCCCCTATGTGGGGGACACCCCTGCGTGGCACAGCACTCCTTGAAGCTTTATTTATTTTTGACATTTGAGCCCATAATCTATCATCTTTCCCCACATTAAAGTCTAAATATTTACCTGTAATTTCTGCTAAGGATTTTAAAGCATTTTTCCATGTTGTTGTTTTTGGCACTTAAGTCCTTAATCAACCTGGAGCTGGTTTTTGTATATGGTGTGAGGTAGGGATTGGCCATATAACTTTAGGAGTCCTTTTGTAGGGTGACAAGTTTACTCAGGGAGAAGGGAGACAGGATATTCAACTGGGAGTCTTGGGTATACTAGAAATTGCTACTAGATTTTGATTTCAAATTCTGGTCCTCCCTGGTACTGCCTGTGAGATCCTACACTTTGCCTCTTTGTGAGCCTGTTTCCTCATCTGTGAAATGGAAATGAGAGCAGCTACCACCCTGGTTGACTATGCGGATCACATGAGCTAAGGTTTGCTAAATGCTGTCCAGGTTTGCCCGGCCCTGGCCTGGGAACACTACCTGGCATTTACTGTGCACCCCTCGAGCACTCTACACGGGTTCTTAACCCACTTCAGCCCTGACAACTCCGTGGAGGTGATGCAGTTTCCCACACTGTACAGATGAGGAAACTGAGTCTCAAGGCAGAGAAGTGACCTCCCCCAGGGCGCAAGTCAGCACGTGACAGAGCACTGGCCCCGGAGCCCGGCTCTGGGGCCTTCCTCGTTACCCACCACCCTTCAAAGCGATTTCCCTGCCCTTCCTCCAGCCTCCAGAACCCAGGCCCCTGGCCCGGGGGAGCAGCAGAAATCACCACCTCGCCAAGGCGTCGAAACGGGGAGGGAGATAGACACCCCCCCACTTCCCTTTGACACCGAGGTTGGTGGACAGGCAGCTGTGGGCCCAGCTCTGCCACTTCCCAGCTCTGCGGCCTTGGCAGGTTGGTTCCCTTCTCTGACCTCAGTTTCCCTATCTGTAACGGTGATAACGGGCCCCGTCTTGCGGAAAGAACTAGAAATCATGAACCCAAGAGGCGTGGGTGTCCCCCACTGGGCCTGAGCAGAGCAGCAGCTGCTGTTACCATTTCCTCTCTCAGTGATTGTGTCCCAGGCCCTGCTGGGTGTGGAGGTGGCAGGGACCCTCGAGAAGGCAGCTCCGGTGCCTTGACTGCAAAAAGGGCTTCTCATACGCCAGCGTGCTTTAGCCCCGCAGCAGCTGGTTAAAGCTGATTATTCAGGCAACGCTGTTTAGGAGGCACCTACTGTGTTGGCAAGTTGCGTTAGTGATGGAAACCGTCATGCCCCTGGGTTGAGGGTGCTTACGGCGGAACGTCCCACGAGAAGCGGGGGTCCTGGGCCGCTCTGCGGCCAGGCTGGGGTGCAGGCTGGTGTCAGGGGCTTCACAGGCCTGCCCCAGGGAACTGCATGTAGTTGGGGCAGGTTTGTTTTTAGCAGTCTGGCCCCAGCCGCTCCCACCTGGCCCGAGTGTGGCAAGTCCAGCCCCTCCCCGCCCTGGCTGAGGCCCGAACCAGCACCCCAGGAGCACGCCCCGACGCGGCTGAGCTGGGCGTTGGCCTCCCAAAAAGGCTTCGCTTACCCAGACCCACGTGCATTGCCCGGGCAGGCAGAGACAGGCGCTGAGTGGCGGGCGGCGGCCAAGGCTGCCGGCCCAGGCCAGCCCCAGCCCCGAGTGTCCCCCGGGGAGCTGGGGAGCAGGGCGGGGCGCAGCCCCAGCAGCTCCGGACCGGCTCTGCGCTCAGCGCCAGCGTGCCCCGCATCCCCAGCCCAGTCCCGTCCCCGCCATCCCAGAACCCGCCCCTGCTGCCTCAGGGGGTGCCCTTGCCCAAGAGGCAGGAGGGACCTAACATTTGTTGAGCTCCTACTGTGCACCACACGGGCCTGGGCCCTCTGTGCGCACTTTTTTTTTTTTTTTTATGAATAGATCACAATGTGCGCGCTCATTCCGAGGACCCCAGGAGGCGGAGGCTGTCCTGATTCTGCAGAGGGGGAAGCAGACTCAGGGAGGCTGTGTTGCCCAAGGCCACACAAAGCAGAATTCAGGGAAGCAGCTGTGGTTCAAGCAGCCGGGTGCCCGCCTACCACATGGGAAGCCCTGGGTTCCATTCCCAGTGCCTCCTAAGGAAGATGAGCAAGACAGTGAGCTGATGCGACCAGCTGGCGCGGTGAGCTGACACAAGATGACACAACAAAGAGATACAATAAGGGAACACAATGAGAGACACAACAAGCAGGGAACAGAGGTGGCTCAAGCGATTGGGTGCCTCCCTCCCACATGGGACTTCCCAGGTTCAGTTCCCTGTGCCTCCTGAGAAAAAAAAGAAGACGAGCAGACAGTGATCAGACACAGAGAGCAGACAGCAAGCAGAAACAACTAGGGTGGGGGAGAAATAAATAAATAAATCTTTTTTAAAAACACAGTATTCACACCCTGGTCCGCTGAGTGCACTAAACCCCTTGCCTCTCCTTCCTTCATTCAACAACCATTTATTGGAGCGACTGATTCGCTAGGGCATTTGCAGGATAAGAAGGAGGCAGATGTTAAATAAATAATTGCATAATTGCCTGGATAGTGTCCCTGAAGCAAACGCTGAGATAGGGGACGTGGGGGCGACCTGGCTATGGGTCCTGGGAGGATTCCTGGAAGAAGTGAGGTTTGAGGCCTGATCTGAAAGCTGAGAAAGAATGAACTGGGCTGAGTAGGGCAGGGAGATCTTTCTGGCAGAGGGAGCAGCAGGTGCAAAGGCCCAGGGGCCAGGAGGGAGTGGGTGGGAGGCAGAGCTTAGGGCAGGAGGTGGGGGCTGGGGGCTGAGTACATTGATGGGAACCAGATTGCCGTTTAAAGAGCTCCCTGACCCTGAAGGGTGGAGAACAGATGGGAGGGGCCGGGGGGTGGCAGCCGGGAGAGGGGAGAAGCCGTTCCTTCAGACCCGTGCTGGAGGCACGAACGGGCTCAGAAGGACCCGTAGCAAAGAGCCCACGGGCTGAGCCTATGGACTGGGTGTTCAGGAAGAGGAACGAGGAAGCGTCGTGGGGCGGGCCCAGTCTCCTCCCCAAGCCAGGGCCAGGTCAGGGGGAGGGGTAAGCCCCCACCCCAGCCCTGGCCACCATCGGCCCACCGGGCAGCAGAGCGTCCCCCCGGCAGCGTCCTGAGCCGGGCGGGGGGCACACGCGGGGGTGCCGAGACAACCCCAGGGGCCTCTGGATGGTTACGTTCACAGGGCCGCGGGGCCAGGGGAGGGCGCCCGGTTGTCTGGTCAAGCCGGCACTGGCCTGCCGGTCACTGTGAGGACATTTCGTGGCCTTGACACATGCGTAAGCTGATTTCCTCATGGCCGATGACATCTACAACCCGCAAAGGAGGCGCCTTCGGCCAGGAGAGCCGTGGGGGAAGGAGAAGTGATGGTTTCAGCAGTCAGAGGGGAGAATTTCCACCTGGACCTCAGCTTCTCCTGGGGAATTCATGGAAACCTTCCGGGGAGTCCCCAGCTCGCGGCCTGCGCCACCCTCGCAACCACGGAGCCAGTTCCTGTTTTCAAAACCTCCTGATACTTGCACTGCGTGTCTGTCCGCGGCCCCCTGCCCAGAGCAGCCGGGCCGGTCAGCCTCCTCGGGAGGGCAGGTGGCAGCCCCGCGCGGCCCTGGAGCGGCCGAGCGGCGACACGCTCAGGGAGCCCCTCCTGCAGTGGGATGCCCCAGGATGCCCCAGCCGCTTAGCCACTGGAGTCAGCACTTATTGAGTACCAGCTGTTTGCGAAGTCCTGGGGATAAAGCCCTGAACAACACAAAATCCTTACCCTCCTGGCGCCCACCCTTCTAGAGGGGGCTGCAAAGCGCAGAACAAGTTCATAAACACTTTGGGTAAAGTAATTTCCGAGAGGGACAAGGGCGGGGGGGTGGGGGGTGAGATGGAGCCTAACTGGGTGGGGACAGAGCAGGTCACGGTGGGACCCTCCGGGGATGCCGAGCCGAGCCCCGAAGCCTGCACGAAGCAAGTGGTGGAAGGAGCCCCCCCAGGGGAGGGGGCGCGGCCCGCGGGGGATGGAGATGGGGACAGAGGGCCAGGGTGGCCCCGGAGGGGACAGTGGTGGGGGGAGAGGCCTCGAGGGCGGGGGGAGAGCTCCAGGGGAGGTGACGGCGTATCTCCCCTCCCCACCAGAATCTCCCTGCTCCCTGCAGCCTGGGAACCCCCACACCCCAGTTCCCTGTTTCAGCCTCTCCCCAGGGTCTTTCCAGGGCCTCCCCGCCCGGCTGGCAGCTTCTCTCTGGCCTGGAATTTCCCCAGGCACCAGCGGGCCTGAGCGCGGCACCCCCAGACCCCAAGCCGGCTGGCTGCAGGGCAGGCCCCGGGCCTCGCAGACAGCCCTTTGGAGGCGGGTTTTACCCCCACGTCTTACACCAGGAGAGCCCGACACAGGGAGATGTCCCCAAGGTCTGGACTCCCAAGGGAGGAGCCAGGATTTGAGCCCAGCTCAGGCGGACCCCAAAGGTTCTCCAAGTCGCGTTCTAGTCGCTGCAGTTTGGGAGAAAGGGGATTGCAGATCCGCACCCCCTCTTTGCCTGCCCCCCTCATCGCCTCCGCTGTGGCAAATGGCACCCCCGGCTCCCAGCGCCAGCCCTCCCCGCCGCTGCCCTCTTCCAGGCGCCTTCGCGAAATGCCACCTTGGAGCTCGTGCCCTCTCTGTCCTGATGACTCTCCTCTCCCTCCCGAGAAAAAAGGAAGATACATGGTGGCGGGTTACCCTCCGTCACCTGGAGGCAGTCACCCTGCCGCCTGTGGGCACCCTTCCATTACTGCAGCAGGTGGAGGCGCCCGATCCCGGGCCACCCCCAGCCCAGCCCTTCTGCCCTGACAGAGGTCACCAGAAGGCTCAGAATCACCCCGCCCGCCCCGCACACAGAAGCAGCTGCCCAGCTTGGCGGTTATGTTCTAAAATCAATCATGATGATGCTCGTTCAGCTCTGTGAATGTACTGGGGAAAAAACCACCTTAAATAGGTGAAATGTACGGTATGTGAATGATATCTCAATACAACTGTTTTTAAAAAAAAACAACAGGTGCCTCGTGTTTGCCTCCCAAGAGTTCACTCAGCAGTTTGTATATAGCCAAACAAATGGAAAACTGGGACTCAAGAGATACTTGTCAGCGTTCCTAGCAGCGTTATTCACAAGAGCCCAGTGCTGGACAGACCGTAATGCCATCAGCACACGAATGGAGAAACCAAATGCGGTCCTCCCGCACAGGGGGATATTGCTAAGCCATAGAAAGGAAGGGAGTCTGCTCCATGCTCCAGCGGGGACGGTCCTTAAAGACGTCATGCAGAGGGGCATAAGCAGACACAAAAGGACAAAGACGTACGATCCCATTTATGTGAAATACATAGAATAGGCAAATGCACAGAGACAGGAAGTAGAGAGAGTTTTCCAGCGCTGGGGAGAGGGAAGAATGGGGCGTTATTTCTTACTATTTGAGATGATGGGAAAAAAATTGGAAATAGTGGTGATGGTTACACAGCATTGTGAATGTACTTAATATACCATTGGATGGTACATTTAAAAATGATGAAAACGACAGGGCTATGTTGGAGTTCTCTGATTGGGAATTGTATTATTTTTTTGTCACTGTCCTGTAAGTTTGAAAGTATTTCAAACTAAAAGTTAAAAAAAAAAAACAAAAAAAACTAGTGCAAACAATTCAAATGTCCATCAACCAATGAACGAATAAAGAATGAATAAATGAATATTGTGCAGGCTTAAAAAGGCATGAAGGCCTGATAGATGCTGCAACATGGATTAACCTCAAAAACATGGTCCAGTGAAAGAAGCCAAATACAAAAGGCCACATATCATTTGATTCCATTTACATGAAATATCCAGAACAGGCAAAGCCTAAGGAGAGAAGTGGTTGTCTAGAGCTGGAAGGAGGAGGCAACGGGGAGCGAGGGCTAAGGGGAGGCGGTTTTCCGCAGGGTGCTGAAAATGTTCTGAAATTGCTGGTGGTAATGGTTGCACCCATCTGTGAGTGCACTAAAAATCATTGTTCACTTAAAACAGGTAAATTGTATGGTATGTGAAAATATCTTAAAGTTTTCATTTTAAAAATGGTTAAAATTTTAAGTTAGATATATTTTACCACCACAAAAAGAAAAAAAAGGCAAAATTTTTTTTAAAAGCCACGAGTCCAAATCTGCTCAGTCAAATGAAAAGGAAGAAAAACTGTGAGAGCGCCGCAATGGTTGTCTAATTGCATACTCAGAGCTCACACGCTTCCTGGGTGCTGCTTCCCATAACAGTCATGACAACCCTGTCAGGTAGAGGTTGCCATTCCCCATTTTACAGATAGAGAAACTGAGGCACACGAGGGAACGTGACTTGCCAGTGGTAGGACATGTGAGAGCCAGTGTTTGAAGCCAGGCAGTCTAGCTCTGGAACTCTCCTTTTATTTTTGCTTTTAACTTTTTATTATGGAAAATTTCTACTTTAGTTAAAAAGTAAAGAGAATAAATATAAAATAATTAGAATAAGCAAACAAATAGAGTTAGAAATCTGGAATATAGGTTACCAGGGCTTGGTTGAGGTTAGGGAATGGGACTTAATTCTTAATTTGTACAGAATTTCTATTTGGGTTGATTGTAAAATTTTGGAAATGGATGGTGGTGATGATAGCACAACCTTATGAATGTAATTAACAGCACTGAATTATAGACGTGAACTTGGTTAAAAGGGGAAACCTTAGGTTGTATATAGTACTTGTATCAGTTTGATATGGTTATGAATTCCAAAAATAGATACTGGATTATGTTTGTAATCTGGTCTGTACCTGGGCACAATTAAGTTATGATTAGGGCTTTGATTGGGCCACATTGTTAGGTCGTTGAGTCCCCACCCACCAAGGGATAAAAGACATGGCAAAGGACAGGGTTGAAGGTTTTTGATGTTGGAGTTTTGATGTTGGAGTTTGATGCTGAAGCCTTAATTGAGCTGGAGTCCCAGGAAGTAAGCTCACAGAGGAAACAGAAGCAAGACCTGGGAAAGGAGGAACCCAGGAAGCCTGAACCCTGGCAGACATCAGCAGCCATCTCGCTCCAACACGTGGAAACAGACTTTGGTGCGGGAAGTAACTTACGCTTTATGGCCTGGTACCCGTAAGCTCCTATCCCAAATAAATACCCTTTATAAAAACCAACCAGTTTCTGGCATTTTGCAGCAGCACCCCTTTGGCTGACTAATACAGTACTAGAGTAAAAAATGAAAAGATAAAGCATAGGACTGTACAACACAGTGAGCCCTCTTACAGGAATGAGCTATAGTTAATGGCACAATTACAGAAATGTTCTTTCATGAATTACAACAAATGCACCACACTAATGCAAGGTGTTAATAATAGGGTGGCATATGGGGGAAAGTACACCTTAATGTAGACTACGGACTACAGTTAATAGTTCATTTGTAATATTCTTTCATCAATGGTAACAAAGGTACTGCATGTATGGGAATGATGTATTTTTAACATGATTTTTCTGTAAACCACCAATTTCTTTAATTAAAAAAATTTTTTTTAAACACACTCATACAGCTCTTCCTGGAAATAAGACTGCTTCAGAACTAGGAAAACGTCAGCAGGAAAAGGCAGTCAAGTTAAATAGGACTTTCTCATTTCTTTACTAAAACCAAAATTTATTTGGAATCCAACTTTAATTTCACAGTTCAGATTAGTTTGGGCTTTTCTCCCCGCCGTGTTTGGCTGTCTGTGTTTCACTGTGTGATCTCCTTTGTCTGTTTTTTTTGTCTTCTCATTTTCTCCTCTAGGCTTCACCGGGATTTGATCCTGGGAACCTCCAATGTGGGAGGGAGGTTCCCGGTCCCTTGTGCCACCTCCGTTCCTGGTTACTGCTGCATCTTGCCTTGACTGTCCCCCGTGTCTCTCTTTTGTGGTGTCATCATCTTGTGGCATCGCTCGCAGCATGGGCCTGGCTGACCTTTACCAGGAGGCCCTGGGGATCGAACCCAGTCATCCCATAAGGTACACAGAAGCCCAATCGCTTGAGCCAAATCCACTTCCCAACATTTGTGCTTTAAAACCATCTTCCCTGAGAGCAATCTAATTTACGATGACATTCGCCGTACTTGATAATGTTTACAAATGAAGGCCATTTTAGGTACAAGTTGTCTATATAATGAATTCACAGATGCAAGGGACCTGGTTGACAATACCTGGTCTATCAAGACAAGCCTGCAGGGAAGCGGACTTGGCCCAGTGGTTAAGGCATCCGCCTCCCACATGGGAGGTCTGCCGTTCAAACCCTGGGCCTCCTTGACCCGTGTGGAGCTGGCCCATGCGCAGTGCTGATGCGCACAAGGAGTGCCCTGCCACGCAGGGGTGTCCCCCGTGTAGGGGAGCCCCACGCGCAAGGAGTGCACCCCGTAAGGAGAGCTGCCCAGCGCGAAAGAAAGTGCAGCCTGCCCAGGAATGGCGCCACACACACGGAGAACTGACACAAGATGATGCAACAAAAAGAAACACAGATTCCCCGTGCCGCTGATAAGGACAGAAGCGGACAAAGAAGAACACGCAGCGAATGGACACAGAGAGCAGACAACCGGGGTGGGGGGGAAGGGGAGAGAAATAAAACAAAAGAAAATCTAAAAAAAAAAAAAAAGACAAGCCTGCAGATAGGAAGTGGATGGGCTTGTTTGGATAGCTGGAAACTAATTCCTACAGTCTAAAAACCTGCCGTTACTAGTAAGTAAAATCCTAAGTGTTTTATGTGCAAATGCTTCTCTTAAGAGGTTATTTATCTTGATGTCACCCACTGAACTGACACAGGAGTCCAGGGAATGTGCCTTCGCAAGTGCAGAGCTAGCTGCAAGTCAACCTGAACGTCCCATTTGACTGTATTGTTTACCACTGCATAAAAGGTAATAAGGATTGTCCTAAAGCATTTCAGAGAAGTATTATTGGAAAAGGACTCAGAAAGAGTAAAAATCTCCTACTGCATCATAAAACAGAAGGAAATAGACCATCGCTATTTTTAAATTAAATATAGATTAATATTTGTTCAGTTAGTCCAGTTGTGTTTATGTTCTTAAAAAGTACTACATTGGTTAGCGAGATCTCATGTGAAATATGAATATGGGTAACACTGCATTTATAAAACTGTTTTTCTTTGAAACTGAACAAATGTACATTAATGTTACAAGATGCTATTATAAGGCAAAAATACAACCAAAGCAAAATGTGGGCAGTAGTGTATAGTAATATACTAATAATCTTCCACTAAAGGTAAAAAAAATAAGGAAATTTACTAAGTGAAAAAAAACTAGAAAAAAGGTACTACATATTGTTTGACTCCTTCTATAAATAAAATATAGATACAGATGAGTTAGAAAAACAGAAACAGAATAGCAGCTATGTACGGCAGGGGAAGCATAGAGAGATTTAGAAGTGAGTTTTAAGGCATAGAGCTTTTCTTGCTTGTCTGTTTTTTATTATTGTAATTGAAATAATGAAAATGCTCTAATAACGATTGAAGTGAGGAATGTACAACTATGTGATTATACCAAATACCACTGACTGTACACTTTGGATGGATTATATGCTTTATTAATATGTATCAATAAAATCTATTTAAAAAATAATGCATTTGTATATCTTAAGAATATATAATAATACAGACTATAGGATTTACGTATCTTATAAAGGGTTAAAAAGAAAATTAAAATAAATAGCTGTATCAGAGAACGAAAAGAAATATTACAAAAATATTGTTAAATTTTTCTCACACATTATTTTAATTAGTCCTTTTTTTAATTACTACCAATTGCCCCTGTTAACGCCTTATCATTGTTTTGTTTAAATAACAGCATTTATGTAACACAAAAATAAGTAATACAAATAGTATATAATTTAAAATAGACAACTATTTTACATAGTTTTATGTTCAAAAATATAAATTTTTTACATTCAAAAATATAATATTATAAATAATAATATATATTATTTAAATATATAATATATATAGTATAATAATCAGTAGTGATCACGCCCCAGCTCCCCTGAGGTGAGGTCAGTGAACAGCACGTCTTCTGATGTTCTTTAACTCCAACAGGAAGCCTCTGCTGTCCCAGCTTCCAGGCAAACTCCATTTCCTGCAAAAATGTGAACCCTATCCTTGGGTAGAGGTGCAGTTTCCTCTAGATGATCTTGTTTCAGCTTACCCCCAACCACTTCCCTGCCTGGCCCTGCTAGACTATTTTATTGCAAATCCCGACGTCATATGGTTTCATCCATAAATACTTCAGAATGTGTCCCTAAGTGATTAGGACTTTTAAAAATAGGCACACTACCATTTTCACACCTACAAAATGTTGATTGCACAATTTCCTCTAAAACCCATTTTCCCTTGTTTATTTCCCAACTAATTTTAGCATTGATTTGTGTATCAAGAAACAAAGTCCATCCATTGCATTTGATTGGTATATCTCTTAAACCCCTTTTAATCTATAACAATTCCCTCTTTATTTTCTGGGCTTTTGGCATTCAAGGACATGTGAACTCCTGGCTCAGGACTCCTGATTTGTTCCCAGTCACTGATTTGCAGGAGCTAGAGAGGCAGTGGAGCTTGGCCCAGCCTCTGGGCCTTCTGGAGAGTGTGGGATTTACACCTTAATGATTATCTTCAAAGGAATAAAATTAGACCTAGGCTGGAAAAGGAAGCTACACAGATGTTAGCAGCAGTTAAACACATTCATTCATCCGCTTTGTCGCAAGTCCTGCCAATTCCACTCTCAAAGCTTATTGGGAATCTGCCTGCTTCTCTCCTGCAGGAAGCAGATTGAGGGAGCGGAGAGAGGAAACTGGGGAGCTGGGAACCAGGGAGGAGGCCCTGTGGCTCAGGTGAGAGTTGAGGGTGGCTTGGGGGGGTGGGGGAGCGGAGATGAGGCTTAGGTGCTTAGGTGAGAAAGGAATGGGGACAAGCTGCAGGGTTGGACAGACGCAGGGACCGGATGGGCATGGAGGCGGGGCAGGGTGGAGGGCAGAGGATCTCCAGGTGCCTCGGGTGGGAGCTCCTTTCTGGGACAAGCCGCCTTCTCGCCTCCAGATCATCCTCCCAGCCCCTCCCGCCAGCCTCGGGCTGCAGCTGGGGAGATGACACACATCACGAGGGTGACTCACTTCCCAGCGTGGGGCCACCGGCACCCCACGCGCCCAACCTTCCGAGGAAGAGGAGCCAACCCCAGGAAAGAGGGCATGGGACATCTCGGGCACCAGAACCAGCCGTTTCTCAGCTGCATGAGCTTGGGCAGTTCAATACCTCCCCAGGCCTCAGTTTCCCCATCTGGGCAGGGGGCACACCCATTCCTACCTGGCTGGGTGTTGTGAGGAATTGACGGTGGTCTTGAGGAAGAGAGTCTAGATGGCCTCAAAGGGGCAGGAGGAGGTGAGCAGCGGCTTGGAGGGAGGCTGGGTGGGGGTGGATGGGACTTGGCCTGCGGCTGGTGGGGACGCGGGGTGGGGCCCGTCCACCTACTTCCCTCCAGCCTCGGAGGCCCCTGACCACGAGCGCAACCGAACTGAAGCGAGGTGCTGTCCGAGGTCCTGAACACACCCGCAGACAGGCCTCTGCCAAGCCTCAGGCAATTTTCTTTATTTTCCTTTTCTGATTTGACACTGAATGTCCTAATGAACGAAGAGGCAGCTTAGAAGACGGTTGACGGCAGGGATTCCAGCGTCAGACTGTCTGGACCCAAATCCCGGCTCAGCCATCTGCCAGCTGCACAATCTTGGGCAATTTATTTAATCACCCTGTGACTCAGTTTCCTCATCTATAAAATGAGTGTCATCAAGCAGCCTTCCTAGCAGGCTTGTTGTAGTGATTAAATGAGGTTCAGCAATTTTCCTAAGGGTGAGTTAATATTTTTAAAGTGCTTCGAACTATGCCCCGCACAAGTAAACAAGAGCCTGTCATGTTTTGGCTCCGTAGTCAGGTTCATCTTACACATTTTCTATCTGGAATCAGCTATTTCTCCTGTTGTAGAATTTGAGAGAAGTTCAATTATTTGAGTATAGAGAGGCCAAGACTCAGGAATGATTTTGAGAAGGAAAAATGGTTTCTTGACGGACGGCCGGACTCCGGAAATTTCGTTTCAATCCCGAGCCCCGAACATGATTTTTTGAGTCCCTTTTATACAGAGAGGAAAGGCCAAATGGTTCTTTTGTTTCAGTTTTCAATAGGCTTGAATTAGCATATATTTCCACATCTTAGGTAAGCTTTTAGCATGGACCTCAGGCATTCGATAAGCTTTTAGCATATTTTGTTTGCATTTCCCCTGAATACTTAAAGTTCATAAACCTTGCATTGTTAAACTGTCTCCTGCTCACCAAGGGCAGGACTGCAGCCTTTCATCATCCCACACCCACAAGTCACAGATAGTTTAGGTTACCTCTGAAGAGACAAAGAGCCTCCCACCCATAGCCCACATCACTCCCAGAAGCCCTGATCCTTTTAGTGATCAATAGGAGTTAGGGACCACGATCTAAACTAGGCGTGCTCGTTGCTCTTGGGATATCATTGCTTCTAGGGTTAAAGCTTGATAAACTGACAATTCCCATCCGAATGTAATATTAGGGTTTTTAATTTCTTTGCTTTTTTTTAGGAATACCAGGGGTTGAACCTGGGACCTCATACACGCAAAGCATGCACTCAATCACTGAGCGACACACACTTCACTGATTGTGTTTTGTATATCTCTTTTCTCACACTGAAAATCTTGGTTCCTAACAACGGTAATGTAATTTCTTATTTTCTTTATCCTACATGATAGAGCAAATAGATTTGAAATAACAATATCAATATTATAAGTACCTGTAAGATGACTGAGTGCAATTTAAGATTTCTTTGTGGTTTTGGGTCTTTGTAGAGCTGTGGTTCTTCAGTATAGCACCCATTAGGGATTCCAATAATTCTTCTTAGTGTGATTATGTCACCAACTTGACGTACAATCAGGTTTATTCAGTTCAGTTTTGTTTGGTTTGGTTTGACTTGAAGAGGTTGCCATTTTTGCTTTATAATTTTGTAACATAATCACATTTGCAAAATAAAAACTCTATAAAAACAAGATAGACTCAGAGAACCCTGGCTTCCACCCTTGTCTCCTCCATCGGTTTCCTTCTTCCTTCATAGATAATGTTTATTTGTTTGTTTTATCCTTCCATTGTTTCTTTTTCAAAATATAAGCCAATGTGTATACACCATCCACATGTTCCAAAGGTAGCATACTATACGTACACAGTCTGCTCCTTGGGTTTTGCTTTTGCTTTTTCACTAAATCATGTATCCTGGAGAACACTCCATAGTGGAATGGAGAAAGTGTCCTCTCACTATGGAAGAAGAGGAGAACAGATATCAGGGGGCGGCCAGAAGTCCGTGCCATTGTGAGGGTGTGGGCATGGTTAGGGGGGTGGAGGGAGGTGGCGAGACCCCCTGGCCCTCTGGCTTGTGCACAAACGTGGATGTGGGGGCCCCTCACGGAGGAAGGGGCGCGGAGGGTCTGGCAGTGTGCTGTGTGGCTGAACAAGTGGTCTGCTCTAGGTATGCTGTTGGGGGCAGGTTGGAGGAATTGGGAGGCTGCGGTATGGAGGGACATACCTAAGCCAGTCATGCTGGTTTCAGCTGATTGCAAAGACAGGGTGACCCCAAAATGTTCCTGGGAGGGGAGCAGGGGTGGGTCTGGCACTCCTGGCACCCCCAACCCCAGCTTCCCAAGAAGAGATTGCTTGCATCCCCAGGCAGGAAGTGGGGGTGGGGTGGGCAATGCCCAGCCCTGCTGCCTGGTTGGGGTTCCCTTTGAGCCCTGGCTGAACAAGCGTGACCCCATTTCCTTTCCTTGTCCCGACCATGGAGACATACCACCCTGGCTTCAAATCTCAGCTCTGCCCTGTGCCCTGGGGCAAGTTGCTTAACCTCTCTGACCCGCGGTCTCCTCCTCTGTCCAATGGGGATGAAGTAGGACCTGCCTCACGATGGAGAGGGGCCTGGCACAGAGTAGGTACTCAGGGAGCAGCTGCCTCCCAGCTGAGGAACAGGCTCCCCGGGCTGCTCTGTGTCAGTGCTGGGGCTCAGCTGCCCGGAGCCCTTGTTCCTGTGCCATCTGAGCTGAGGCAGCTGGCATGCCTGTGGGCCCACTGAAGGGGCGTGGCTGGGGGAGGGCCTGCAGAGAGGGGGCGCCACCCTCCAGCAGCACAGTGAGCCCCACCCACCCAGGGCAACCCAGGGGTCCAGGCCACCACTGTCGAGGCAGGGGGCAGTGTGCTGCAGGCTGGGCGGCCCCCTAGTGGGCAGGCATGGGGTGCTTTAAAGCGAATTTAAAAAAAAAAAAAAAAAGGTAAAATCATGACTCTCATACAGATATAAAATGAACGTGGCATCAAAGATTTTATTTAACTTACCCATTCATGAGGAAACCAGTAAGATGTTATGACTGCTTCGAAGGAGACTCCCACCACTGGGGGGCCTAGGCAGTTAAGAATGCTGAAATGAATTTACAAAGAGTTGCAAAACTGGTCAGAAACCACCGGTGATAACCGATTGCTTCTCTCCCAGATACAGTCCTTTGCATTTCTATGGACAAGAAAAATTTGCATTCCCACCAGTTCCCCACAATTTACAGTGTTGTAAAACAGCCGGTAGAGGCCAAAAGGCCTGGAAAGCTGAAGGCGCACTAGGCAAGACTCCCGGAATCGCTTTTCGAGACCTTTCTGGATTTTCCTCGGGAGCACGCGCACACTCACGTGCATACACCCATGCATGCACACGCGCGCGCACCTGCATACACGCACGTACGCGCCTGCACGCACCTGCACGCACACACACGGGCACGCTCGCCAGCCCACGCAGTCGCGCGCACACACCCACAGTCACGCAGGCCACTCCGTCTCGCCGGCCCTCGCACTCTCGTGCTTTCCTAGAACGACGTGCGCGCAGGCCGCCGCCTGCCTGTCTTTGCTCGGTGTCACACACACCCCCCGGTCTCTTCTCTGCCCGCTGACGTCCTGCCGGTCCCTCCAGGCTCCCCCGAGGGCTTCCCTCGGGGCCTACAACCCGCGCCTGCCTCCTCCCTCCGCAGCTTCCCCTGGGGGCGCGCGGGCTCCCGCGGGGCCTGGATTTGCATCCAGCCTGGAGGAGGCGGCGGTCAGGCCCCAGCGTCGGAGGCGCGTTCTCCCACCTGGAACGTCGGATACTAATAGAAGCGACCGCACGGTGGTTGATCTGTTTTTGAGGATGACATTAGAAGAGGTAGGGAAGGGGTTTAAGAAACGGTTTTAAATTTTTTAAAATTTTAGTAACATCTATACAACTGAAAATTCCCCATTTTAACCACTGTCAAGTGTAGTAGTTGCATTCACAAGCTCGAGCTACTGTCACCCACACCCGTCACCCCAACCCCTCCTGCAGACTCTTGGTCGAAGGTCCTGGCGCAGCGGGTCTCGACGTGGCTGCCCCCCCCCCCCCTGCGCCAGGGGCTGCGGGCCCGCTGAGGCCACGCCCGGGAGGGGGCTCCGTGCGCGGGGGAGGGCCGCCTGCCCACCGCTCCCCAGACCCACCCAGCCAGCTGCAGTGGGGCGGGGCCGGGGCCAGAGCCCGGATTAAAGGGAGAGCGCGTGTGAACGGCAGCCCCCCGGGAGGAGGCGCGCCCCGCAGCTGGGCTGAAGGCGCCCGGGGCGCGGGGATGGCTGGGGGCCCGCGGGTGGAGGAAGCGGCTGCCCCGGCCCAGATGGATAGGGTGGGGGAGCAGGCACGCGGGGAGGAGGCGAGAGTCTAGGGCGCTGAGGAAGGCCCAGGCTGAGCTCCCAGAAACACCCTGAACCCAGCCTAAAGCAGCAGCCTGGTGGGCGCGTGCTGGGCACAGGGGACAGTGGGGACAGCGAGAGAGAGCACAGACCTTGGGGTCAATTTCAAGAGCTCCCGGCGGGTGGAGTCTTTGGAGGGCTGCTGTGTGTCCTGGACACTCTCTCCTTGCATCCTGTCTCCTGCGAACCCTTGACCAGCCCACAGGCTTTGGCATCCACTTCTAGGCTGTGTGACCTTGGACAAGTGACTTTGCCTTTCTGGGCCTCCATTTTCTCATCTGTAAAATGCGCTGTGTGAGGGCCAGAGGAGACGATGTTTGTTTTTCCAAAACAAATCAGTTTTATTGATACATATGAATAAAGCATACAGTTCATCCAAAGTGTAAAATCAATGGTATTTGGTATAATCACATAGTTGTGCATTCATCACTTCAATCGTTCTTACAGCATTTTCCTTATTTCAATAATAATAATAATAAACAAACAAGAAAATCTCTCTATGATTCCTCTGCCATATATGGCTGCTATTGCTGGCTGTTCTTACACATTTATTTATTTATTTTTAAGCAGTTTTATTAAGGTATATTCACATACCATAGGATCTATCCAAAGTGTATAATCAATGGCCTTTAGTATAATCACAATGCTGTGCATTCATCACACAAAAGATTTTAGAACAATTTCATGACTCCAAAAAGAAAAACTTCACACCCTTTAGCAGTCCTTCCTCAGCCCTACATAACCACTAATCTAATTTCATCTTTATAAATTGACTTGTGTTTACATTTTATACGAATGAAATCATATAATATGTAGTACTGTGTGTCTGGTTTCTTTCACTTAGCATGTTTTTTTTTTTTTTTTTTTGGTCTGCTATTAACATCTTGTAGTATTAAACATACATTTGTTCAGTTTCAAAGAAAGTCTTACATATGCAATTTTACCCATATTCATATTTCACATGTGGTTTTATTACGTTATCCAGTCCCATGATACATTTTTCAGCTTTCCTTTTAGTAATATATGTGACCTTAGACTTTCCCTTTAAACCACTGTCATACACACATGATAAACTGCTAGTTACAAACATCATGTTGGACTTTCAACTTTTCTATTCATTTCCAAAGATTAACTCACTTCCTTTTTAAATCAGTTCTGCACAGGTTAACCCTCAACTTTCCATTCGCTAGCCTCATTCTATTTTCTGGTGACCCATATTCAAGTTAGTAACTCCATGAGATTACACATATATTCAGTTCATAGTGGTGTAAACATACAGAATGTGTCCTTTTGTGTCTGGCTTGCTTCACTCAAAATAATGGCTCCAGGTTCACCCATGTCACATGCTTTACGATTTCATTTCTTCTTACAGCTGCATAATATCCCATCGTGTGACTACGCCACAGTTTGTTTACCCATTTTTTGGTCGATGGACACCTGGGTCATCTCTAACTTTTGGCAGTTGTGAATAATGCCACTATGAACATCATTGTGCAGATGGCTATTCGTGTCACTGCTCTCTCTTCTTCTGGGTATTACCCAGTAGCGGTATTGCCAGGCCATGTGACAAATCTATATTCCGCTTCTTTAGGACCTGCCAAATAATCCTCTACAGCAGCTGTCTCATTCTCCATTCCTACCAGCAGTGAGTAAGTGCTCGTCTCTCTCCACATCCTCTCCAACAACTGTAGATTTCTATCTTTTTAAAAGTGACCATTCTAACAGGTGTGAAATGGTATCTCATAGTAACTTTGAGGTGAAGTTTCCTAATCACTAGTATGTTCAACATTTTTTCCTGTGTTTGTTTTTTCATTTGTATTTCTTCTTTGGACAAATGTCTATTCAAGTCTTTGTCCTTTTTTTTTTTTACATTTCTCAGTTAAATATACTGGACACGTATAATTTTTTTAAATCATACAATATTTTCCACAATATATTTGGTTCATAGTAATGCAACCATACAGTATTTGTCCTTCTGTGTCCAGCTTGCTTCCTCCACGTAACGTCCTCCAGGTTCGTCCATGTTGTCATATGCTTTACGACTTCCTTTCTTCTTACAGCTGCATAATATCAATCGTGTGACATCTTCACGATGTTTAGTCTTCCAATCCATGGACACAGAATGTCTTCCCATTTATTGAGGTCCTCACTGATTTCTTTTAGCATTGTTTTACAGTTTTCTGTGTATAGGTCCTGCGCTTCTTTGGCTAAATTGATTCCTAGGTATTTGAGTATTTTTGTTGTGGCTGTAAATGGGATTTCCCCCCTGATTTCCTCCTCAGGTTGCTCCATACTAGTGTACAAAAACATAACTGATTTTTGCATGTTGGTCTTGTATCCTGCCACTTTGCTGAACTCGTTTATTACCTCAAGGAGCTTTGTCATAGACATTTCAGAATTTTCTGAATATAGGATCATGTAATCTACAAATAGTGAGATTTTTACATCCTCTTTTCCTATTTTTGGATGCCTTTAATTTTTTTGCTGTTTACCCTAGCTAGAACTTCCAACACAATGTTGAATAACAATGGTGACAGTGGGCATCCTTGTCTTGTTCCTGATCTTAGAGGGAAAGCGTCCAGTCTTTCCCTGTTGAGTACGACGGTAGCTATGGGTTTTTTTATATGTACCCCGGATCATGTTGAGGAATTTAACTTCTACTCCTATCCCTCAAAGTGTTTCCTATCAAGAAAGGATGCTGGATTTTGTCGAATGCCTTTTCTGCAACGATTAAGATGATCATATGGTTTTCTTTCCTTCAGTTTGTTAATGTGGTATATTACATTTGTTGATTTTCTTAAGCTGAACCAGGCTTGCATAATAGGAATCAATCCCACTTGGTATGATATAGAAGTTTTTCGATATACTGTTGGATTTGATTTGCAAGTATTTCATCTAGAATACTTCATTACTGAAGTATGAATGAATATCTTCATTAGAGGGTTTGGTCTATAATTTTCTTGTAGTGTCTATCTGGCTTAGCTGTTAGGGTGATGGTGGCTTCATAAAACGTGTTGGGTAATTTTTCTCCTCTTCAATTTTCTGGAAGAGTTTAAACAGGATTGGTGTTAATTCTTTTCTAAATGCTTGGTAGAATTCACCTGTGGAGCATTCTGGTCCTGGACTTTTCTTTCTTGGGAGATTTTTTTATGACTGATTCAATCTCTTTAAATGTGATTGGCTTGTTCAATTCTTGTATTTCTTGTAGAGTCTTTGTAGGTCGTTATTACATTTCTAGGAATGTGTCCATTTCATCTAGGTTGTCTAGTTTGTTGGCATACAGTTTCTCATAATATCCTCTTACGATCCTTTTTATTTCTTTTGGGTTAGTCATTACTTCAGCCCTTTCATTTCTGATTTTATTCATTTGCATCTCTCTTCTTTCTTCGTTAGCCTAGCCAGGTTAACAAACTTTATTGATCTTCTCAAGGAATCAGCTTTTGATTTTTAAAATTTTCTGTATTGTTTTCTGTTGTTTTTGTTCCTAGTTTCATTTATTTCTGCTCTAGTCTTTATTGTTTCTTTCTTTCTGCTTGCTTTGGGAATGGTTTGCTTTTCTCCAGTTGTTCGGTTTCTCCAGTTGCTCGGTTAGATCTTTGATTTTAGGTCTTTCTTCTTTTTTTAATATAAGCCTTTAGGGCTATAAATTCCCCTCTCAGGACAGCCTTCATTGTGTCCTATAAGTTTTGATAAATGGTGTTCTCCTTTTCATTTGTCTCAATATATTTACTTATTTCACTTGCAATTTCTTCGACTCACTGATTTTAGGAGTGTATGTTCAGTCTCCACACATGTGTAAATTTACCTCTTTCCACCTATTAATGATTTCCAGTTTTATTGCAATATGATCGGAGAAGGTGCTTTGTGTAATTTCAATCTTTTTATTTTTATTGAGATCTGCATTGCAACCTAACGTGGTCTATCCTGGAGAAAGATCCATGAGCACCTGAGAAGAATGTAAAACCTGCTGAGTTTGGGTGCAATGCTCTGTATGTGTCTGTTGGTCTAGCTCATCTATCACATTATTCAGGTTCTCTGTTTCCTTGTTGATCTTCCACCTCGTTGTTCTTTCTAATGATGTGAGGGGTGTGCTGAAGTCTCCAACAATTACTGTGGAGATGTCTATTTCTCTCTTCAGTTTTGCCAGAGTTTGCCTCATATGTTTTGGGACACCCTGGTTAGGTGCATAGATATTTATGACTGTTATTTCTTCCTGGTGGATTGTCCCTTTTATTAATATATATTGACCTTCTGTAGCTCTTATAACTTTTTTGCATTTAAAGTCTGTTTTGTCCGATATTAGTATAGCTACCTCTGCTCTTTTTGGTTACTATTTGTGTGGAGTATCTTTTTCCAACCTTTCACTTTCAACCAGTTTGTATCCCTGGGTCTAAGATGAGTATCTTGTAGGCAGCCTAGAGATGACTCATGTTTTTATAAAATCCATCCTGTCAGCCTGTATCTTTTGATTAGGGAGTTTAATTCATTCACATTCCATGATATTACTGTAAATTCATTATTTACTTCCACAATTTTATTCTTTGGTTTTCATATGCCATATCTTATTTTTGTTTGTCTTTTTACTCTTTTGGTTATCTTTTCTGCTGTTCTTTCTTCTATACTCTCCTCCAAGCCTTTCTCTCCTGCCTTTTTCTTTCAGTTTCCAAGGCTTCCTTTAATATTTCCTGCAAAGTTGGATTCTTTTTTACAGTGGTTTCTGCTTGTTTGTGAATTTTTTTTTTTTTAAGATTTATTTTTATTTATTTTATTTATTTAATTCCCCCCCTCCCCCGGTTGTCTGTTCTCTGTGTCTATTTGCTGCGTCTTGTTTCTTTGTCCGCTTCTGTTGTGGTCAGCGGCACGGGAAGTGTGGGCGGCGCCATTCCTCGGCAGGCTGCTCCCTCCTTCGCGCTGGGCGGCTCTCCTTACGGGTGCACTCCTTGCACATGGGGCTCCCCTACGCGGGGGACACCCCTGTGTGGCACGGCACTCCTTGCGCGCATCAAGCACTGCGCATGGGCCAGCTGCACACGGGTCAAGGAGGCCCGGGGCTTGAACCGCGGACCTCCCGTGTGGTAGACGGATGCCCTAACCACTGGGCCAAAGTCCGTTTCCCTGTTTGTGAATGTTTTAAACTCACTTTCATTTTTACTGGATAAAGTATTCTCATCTGACAGTTTTTCTCTTTCAGTATACTAATTGTATTATAACACTGTCTTCTCACTTACATGGGTCTGATGAAAAATCCTCACTAAGTCTTACTGGGCATCCCTTGTATGTGATGATTTGCTTCTCCCTTGCTGCTTTCAGAATTTTCTCTTTATCTTTGATATTTGACATTCTGAGTAGTATATGTCTTGAAGTAGGTCTATTTAGATTTATAATGATTAGGGTGTGCTGTATTTCTTGGACATGTAAATTCATTTCTTTAATAAGAGTTGGGAAATTTTCAGCTATTATTTCCTCAAATACTCTTTCTGCCCCTTTACCCTTGTCTTCTCCCACTGGAACTCCCATGACATGTATGTTGTTGTATTTTGCGTTATCATTCAACTCCCTGAACCGTCTCTATTTTTTCCTATTCTTTTCTCCCTTCTATTTCTGCTGTTCTGTCTTCTGTATCACTTATTCTTTCTTCTATTATTTCGAATCTTCCGTTGATGCCTCTAATTTAAAAAAAAAAATTTTTTTAGGAGGTACTGGGGATTGAACCCAAGACTTCAAACATGGGGCGCAAGCACTGAACCATGGAGCTACAGCCACTCCCCAATGAGAGTTGCTTTTTATTTTCATTTGTTTCATTGTTTTTAGGAGATACCAGGGACCAAACCCAGGACCTTGTACTTAGGAAGCGGGTGCTCAACCACTTGAGCTACATCCACTCCTCCCTCTAATGTGTTTTTTTCTCTTTTCTTTTTTATTTTTTTATTTAACATTTTTAAAAATTAAAGTTAATAGATCACAGAGAACTTTATATTAAAAAATATAAGAGGTTCCCTATGCCCCCCTACTCACCCCACCCCACCAATCATTTTTGTAAATTGTATTTTTTGAAGATATATCCATCTCAAAAAATGTTACATTAAAAAACATGAGGTTCCCTTATACCCCCCCACCTTCCCATCCCACTCCTCCCACATCAACAACCTCCCTCATCATTGTGGCACACTCATTGCACTCAGTGAACATATTTTGAAGCACTGCTATACCACATGGATAATAGTTTACCCTGTAGTTCACACTCTCCCCTAGTATATTCAGTGGGTTATGGCAGGATATATAAAGTCCAGCATCTGACCCTGCAGTATCATTTAGGACAACTCGAAGTCCCAAAAATGCCCCCACATCACATCCCTTCTTCCCTCTCCCTACTGTCAGCAATGCTACAGTTTCTTCTTTTACTAGTCACAGTATTTTTATAGTAAACTATCAGTAAGTTCACTCTAATCCATATTTTATTCCTCCATTCTGTGGACCCTGGGATGGTGATGTCCACTCCACCTCTAGATCAAGAGGGGGCTTAGATTCCACATGGATGATGGATGCAATTCTTAAACTTGCAGTTGTAGGCACTCTTGATTCCCTGGTGTGGTGGTTGACCATCATCACCTCCCTGTTAGCTGACCTGGGTAAGTCCAATGAACCAGAGAGTAGGAGTTGCATCTCTGCTGAGGCTCAGAGCCCAGCTGGCACACGGGCAGTCCAGAGATTCAAGTACCCTGAGTATACACCATCCCTAGCACCAACCACAGGTTCAGTAAAAGTGACACAAGAGGCATGTGTAGAATGGTCACATCTGAGTCCAGCTCCATCACACTCAGGAGCACAAATTCCAAAATAGGGCCCTCAGACATGGCACAGAACTCCAAATCCATCTGCCATGACCATTTACCCTGTGGGTCTCCATAGCCTTCAGGAGTTCTAGTACCTAGGGTTGTATTTACTTTGGCTTTTTCTGGGATCCCGCTAAGGCATGCATAAGCATGACCCCTCTGAAGACTCTTAGCCATATAGACTAATTTATCTTTGCCATTTCCCCCTTTTATTCAAGGTCAAAAAGCAGTTTTTAACACATGATACTACATGTAGGCTGAGATATTCTGCTGGTCTGAGTTCACCCTTTTATTCAAGGTCTCTTTCTAGTTGCATCACCAGCTAGTGATTGGTAGTAATTCCTCAGTGCCAGGGAGGCTCATCCCCAGGAGTCATGTCCCATGCTAGAGGGAAGGTAATGCATTTACATGCAGAGTTTGGCTTAGAGAGTGGCCACATTTGAGCAACATGGAGGCTCTCACGAGGTAACTCTTAGGCACCCTGCAGCTCTAGGTCTAGTGCATATTTCAGGCATGCAGGCTTATAAGAATAGTCATCAGTATCAAGGGCTCATTATTGGACCATCCTTCCTTGTTGGTCTTTGCTGTTGCAATTGGGGGATTATTGCTGTTCCATTGGGGAATGTAATAGAGCTCCCCTGCGTAGGAATTCAGCACTCCCTCAGTTGAAGTTTGTAACTGTAACTACTATGAAAATACCCAACATATATCAGAACATTTTTATGCCCCCTATATACATGCCCTGGAGAACTCCCTCCCACCCATGTGCCCCCCCATCAATAACACCCCACACCAGTGTTTCTCCCCTGCCATAGTTGAACCTCACTGTGGTCCAAAACTTTTCAACAACGTAATGCCAAATTCAATTAATAAGAAATTGAAATATAGTGATGGGTTTAAAGTTTAGAAATAGAATACATACTAATTTAGAAATACTGAAATAAAGTAAAAATAATTTGGTATATTAAAAAATGAAAAATATTATAAAGCTTTGTTTTTAATGTTTTGCCTTTCATCACTGTAATAGCTGTTGCCCTGTATATACAGTGGCAAGGCACTTTCTTTCATTTATTTCTCAGTGTCTACATCCTTTTTTTTCCCCTAATTCTTAATTTTGTCTTCAAAAAAGTTTTAGAGCACAGTAATTCATGCATACAATATAGGGGACTCCAATATATCCAATATCAAACCATTTTCCCCTTTCCCCAGCAATGATCTTTTTACATGTTCATGTTATATTTGCTGCAGCTGATGTACAGATTTTGAAACATAGCTATCAAACAAGGTTCTATTTTGGTTTACATTATGGCTTATATTTTAGACTGTACACATTTTTAAATTTTTAGTTTCCTTTAGTTTTACATTATGGTTTACATTTTAGCTTATAGACTTTTATACAATTTTGGTGTAAGTTAACATGTCCTATATCCATCATTACATGATCTTGTGGAACACTTTCATTGCCCCCAGTTGCCCTGCTTCCACCTATTCTATATCTCTCTTCCCCTCCCCTCAGGGCCCCCAGTGACAATCAGTCTTCACTACTTGAGGGACTAGATTTACAGATATTTGCAACAATGCCGAGGGCTTGACATTCTAGACTGTCCTAACTGATTGGGAGCTCCCAATTCTCTCGAGAGACACAATTCCCTCTGTTTGAGAACATCAGGTCTCCCCAGGTGTGGGTACACCTTCACACTCATTGTATGGGTCTCCACCCAATGATATAACACACTATGACAAAATAAGCACTCACACACTCCCTAGAAGCCTGCCCCTGTACCAGATGCCCCCCCCCTTAAGCCCTTTAAACACGTTATCCTTCCTTATTATATTTTCTAAAGAGTTTTCTCAACATTATAGTTTCAACCATATACCTGACAGTCTCCCATATTCAACTGTTTCCCCATCCCTCCCCCCAATTCCTTGGGCGATCTGACCCATCCTCCCAACCCTAGCCCCTCTCAAGCCCACAAAGCCCCACCCAAAGGTATCCCTATGCCCCCATCTTATCCCCTTTCTGTACAAATCTTAACTCCAGCTTATCATAGACTTCACCCATGTAGGTGTCAGCTCGAAACCTTCCTCTACCCCCCAAATTCCTTTAAGCCTATCTTCCAGTCTCTAGCTCTCTGAGATGGCTTGGTTTGCTTATTTCATATCATTGAGGTCATGTAGTATTTGTCTTTCAATGCCTGGCTTGCTTCACTCAACATAAGGTCTTCAAGATTCTTCCATGTAATCACATGTGTTTGTACTGTATTCCTTCCTATAACTGAGTAGTATTCCATAGTATGTATATGCCACACTTTATTTACCCATTCATCTGTTGATGGGCATTTGGGTTGATTCCAACTTTTTGCAATAGTGAACAATGCTGCTATGAACATTGGTGTGCATATATTGGCTTGTGTCTTTATTTTTAGCTCTCTGGGTATATACCCAGCAGTGGAATTGCTGGGTCATATGGCAAATCTATAGCTAACTTTTTGAGAAACCTCCAAATTGTCCTCCAGAATGGCTGGATTCTTCTGCATTCCCACCAGCAGTGGATGAGTGTTCCCATTCCTCCACATCCTCTCCAGCACTTGTAGTCTTCTGTTTTTTTGATAGCTGCCAGTCTTATGGGGGGTAAGATGACATCTCACTGTAGTTTTTGTTTGCATTTCCCTAATAGCTAGTGATTTTGAGCATTTTTTTCATGTGCTTTTTAACCATTTGTGTTCCTTCTTTGGAGAAGCGTCTGTTCAGATCTTTTCCCCATTTTTTAAATGGCTTGTTTTGCTTTTTATTTTCAAGATATAGGAGTTCTTCATATATGCAGGATATAAGTCTCCTAACAGATATATGGTTAGCAAATATTTTCTCCCATTGGGTAGGCTCTCTTTTCAGTTTCTTGACAAACTCCTTTGAAGTGCAAAAGGCTTTAATTTTGAGGAAGTCCCATTTATCTATTTGTTCTTTTGCTGCTCGAGCTTTGGGTGTGAAGTTCATGAAGCCATTTCCTATTACAAGGTCCGTAGAGGCTTCCCTACATTGTTTCCCAAGGTCTTTATGGTCTTGGCTCTTACATTTAGGTCCTTGATCCATATTGAGTTGATTTTTGTATAAGGTATGAAATGGTAATCCTCTTTCTTTCTTTTGCATATGAATATCCAATTCTCTAGGCACCATTTGTTGAAGAGGCCATTCTCTCCCAGTTGAGTGGGCTTGGTGGCCTTGTCGAATATCAGATGACTGTATATATATGGATCTATATCAGAAATCTCAATTCAGTTCCATTGGCCTGTGTGTCTCTCCTTGTGCCAATACCATGCTGTTTTCACTACTGTAGCTTTGTAGTATGTTTTGAAGTCAGGTAGTGTGATTCTTCCAATTTCATTTTTCTTTTTCAATATGTCTTTGGCTATTCAAGGCCTCTTTCCTTTCCAAATAAATTTCATAGTTAGTTTTTCTAGTTCATTTTAAAAAATGCTGTGTTGATTTTTATTGGGATTGCATTGAATCTGAAGATCAGTTTTGGTAGGATAGACATCTTAATAATATTTAGTCTTCCTATCCATGGACAGGGAATATTTTTCCATGTGTTTAGGTCTTCTCTGATTTCCTTGAACAGTGTTGTGTAGTTTTCTGTGTATTTCTTTTACATCTTTAAATTTATTCCTAGGTATTTGATTTTTTTATTTACTATTGTAAATGGTATTTGTTTCTTGATTTCCTCCTGAGCTTGCTCATTATTGGTGTACAGAAATGCTACTGATTTTTGCACATTGATCTTATAACCTGCGACTTTACTGAACTCATTTATAAGTTCTAGAAGCTTTGCTGTAGACTTCTCAGGACTTTCTATGTATAGGATCATGTCATCTGCAAATAGTGAAATTTTGACTTCTTCCTTTCCTATTTGGATTCCTTTTATATCTGGTTCTTGCCTCAGTGCTTGAGCAAGTACTTCTAACACAGTGTTAAATAGAAGGGGTGATAGTGGGCATCCTTGTCTTGTTCCTGATCTTAGAGGGAAAGATTAGGATTTCACCATTGTAAATGATGTTAGCTGTGGGTTTTTCATATATACCCATTATCATGTTCAGAAAGTTTCCTTCTATTCCTATCTTTTGCAGTGTTTCTATCAAGAAAGGGTGCTGAATTTTGTCAAATGCTTTTTCTGCATCTATAGATATGATCATGTGATTTTTCCCCTTCAATCTGTTTTATGTAGTGTATTACATTAATTGATTTTCTTATGTTGAACCATCCTTGCATACCAGGAATGAAACCTAGTTGGTTGTGGTGTATAATTCATTTAATGTGTTGTTGAATACGATTAACAAGTATTTTATTGAGGATTTTTGCATCTAAGTTAATTAGAGAGATTGGTCTGTAATTTTCCTTACTTGTGGTGTCTTTGTTTGGCTTTGGTATTAGGGTAAGGTTGGCATCATACAATGAGTTACATAATGTTCCTTCTATTTCGAATTTTTAAAAGAGTTTAAGCAAGATTTGTGTTAGTTCTTTCCAGAATGTTTGGTAGAATTCACCTGTGAAGCCATCTGACCCAGGGCTTTTCTTAGTTGGGAGGTTTTCATTGACTGATTCTATCTCTTTACTTGTGATTGGTTTATTGAGATCGTTTCTTCTTTCATCATTGTAGGCTGCTTATATGTTTCTAGGAATTTGTCCAATTCCTCTAAATTGTCCTTCCTCTTGGCATATAGTTGTTCAAAGTATGCTCTTATGATAGCCTTTATTTCTGTGGGGTCAATGGTAATATCCCCTTTCTCATTTCTTAATTTGTATATTTGCATCTTCTCTCTTCTTTCCTTTGTTAGTCTAGCTAAGGGTTTGTCAATTTTCTTGATCTTCTCAAAGAACAGCTCTTTGTTTTGTTAAGTTTTTCTAGTGCTTTCTTATTTTCTATTTCATTTAGTTCTGCTCTGATCTGTGTTATTTCTTTTTTTCTTCTTCCTTTGGGGTTAATTGTTTTTTCACTAATTCCTCCAAGTGTGCAGTTAAGACTTCAATTTTAGCTCTTTCTTCTTATTTGATATATGAATTTATGGCTATGAATTTCCCTCTCAGTACAGTTTTTGCTACATCCCATAAGTTTTGATATGTTGTGTTGTCACTTTCATTAGTTTCAAGGTAGTTACTGATTTCTTTTTTTTTTTAAGATTTATTTATTTATCTCCCCTTCCCCCCCCACCCCAGCTGTGTGCTCTCTGTGTCCACTCGCTGCATCTTCTTTGTCCACTTCTGTTGTTGTCAGCAGCATGGGAATCTGTTTCCCCTGGCTGCATCATCTTGCTTTGTCAGCTCTCCGTGTGCACGGCACCTGGGCAGGCTGCACTTTCTTTCGCGCTGGGCGGCTCTCCTTATGTGGTGCACTCCCTGCGCGTGGGGCTCCCCCACATGGGGGACACCCCTGTGTGGCACAGCACTCCCTGCACATGCATCAGCACTGCACATGGGCCAGCTCCACACGGGTCAAGGAGGCCCGGGGTTTGAACCGCAGACCTCCCATGTGGTAGACGGACGTCCTAACCACTGGGCCAAGTCCGCCACCAATTACTGATTTCTTTTGAGATTTCCTCCCTGGCCCACTGTTTGTCTAAGAGCATGTTGCTTAACTTCCATATTTTGGTGCCTAATCTGGGTCTCTGGCCCTTGCAGATTTCCAGTTTCACTCCATTGTGGTCAGAGAAATTATTTTGCATGATTTCAATCTTTCTCGATTCATTGAGACTTTCTCTATGGCCTAGCATGTGGTCTATCTTGGAGAATGATCCATGTGCACTTGAGAAGAATGTTTATCCTGCTGTATTTGGGTATAATGTTCTGTATATGTCTATTAGGTCCAGCTCCTCTAACATATTATTCAAAGTCTTTGTTTCCTTATTGATTCCCTGTCGAGATGTTCTGTCCAATGGTGACAGTGGTGTATTAAAGTCCCCCACTCTAATTGTAGAGGCATCTATTCCTTCACTTAGTTTTTCCAGGTTTGCCTCACATATTTAGAGGCACCCTGGTTAGGAGGATAAATGTTTATGATTATTCTTTCTTTCTGAAAGATTACCCCTTTCACTAATATGTAGTGTCCATCTTTGTCTCTCACAACAGTTTTGCATTTAAAGTCTATTTTGTCCGATATTAATATAGAGTTAATTCTATTGTCCGATATTAATATAATACAGAGTGGTTTTTATTTTCATTTGTTTGTTTGATTGTTTTTAGGAGATACCAGGGACCAAACCCAGGACCTTGTACATGGGAAGCAGGTGCTCAACCACTTGAGCTACATCCACTCCCTCTAATGTGTTTTTGAGCTCACCTAGTATGTATTTTAGTCCCATGAGCTCTGTTACTTGTTTCTTCAGGTTTTCAAATTCTTCTTTGTGCTTGCTCAGTGTCTTCTTTTTAAAAGATTTCTTTTATTATTTATTTCTCTCCCCTTTCCTCTCCGTGTCCATTTGCTGTGTATTCTTCTGTGACTGCTTGCATTCTTGGTGGCACTGGGAATCTGTGTCTCTTTTTGTTGCATCATCTTACTGTGTCAACTCTCAGTGTGTGTGGTGCCACTCCTAGGCCAGCTGTGCTTCTTTCACATGCGGAGGCTCAATGCAGGGTGCACTCCTTGCACGTGGGACTTCCCTGCACAGGGGATATGTGGCATGGCATTCTTTGTGCATGGCAGCCAACTCATCACACGGGCCAGGAGGCCCTGGGTTTGAACACTGGACCTCCCATATGGTAGGCAAATGCTCTATCGTTTGAACCATGTCCACTTCCTCAGTGTCTTCTTGATGTCCTTTATCTCTTTAGCCATATTTGTCTTTCAACTCATTAATTTGATTTTGGAAATTTGTGTGCCTGTCATTGATTAATTGTCTCAAATCCTGTGTCTTTTCTGGGCTTTGATATATTCCTTTTCTTTCTTTTTTTTTTTTTAAGGATTACTATTTTTTAAAAGATTTGTTTATTTATTTATTTCTCTCCCCTCCCCCACTCCACCCAGTTGTCTGTTCTCTGTGTCTGTTTGCTGCGTCCTGTTTCTTTGTCTGCTTCTGTTGTCGTCAGCGGCACGGGAATCTGTGTCTCTCTTTGTTGTGTCATCTTGTTGTGTCAGCTCTCCTTGTGGGTGGCACCATTCTTAGGCAGGCTGCACTTTCTTTCGCGCTGGGCGGCTCTCCTTGCACGTGGGGCATCCTACGCGGGGGACACCCCTAAGTTGCACGGCACTCCTTGTGCGCATCAGCATTGCACATGGGCTAGCCCCACATGGGTCAAGGAGGCCCGGGGTTTGAACCATGGACCTCCCATGTGGTAGACGGACACCCTAACCACTGGGCCAAGTCCGTTTCCCGATATATTCCTTTTCTTGAGCCATTTCTCCCATTTTCTTAGTATAGCTCATAATTTTTTGCTGATGTCTAGGCATCTGACCATGTGAATTTACTCAGATGCTTGATTTCTCTCTCTTTCGGAGGGATTTAATGGCAGGAGGCTATGTGTTACTGCTGTTCTTTGGTTCTAGTTGCCACCTGGATCATTAGGATTGTCCCTGTTAGTTGCTCAAAACTGGGCTTTTGACCCAGGAATGAGTTGCAAACCTACTTCCTCTGGCCTTGGGGGAGAGGCTGTAAGGCTGGTCAAAGCCTCTCATTTAATTTCCTTACATGCACTTCCTTGGACTTCCAGCAGATGGCCCTTTTGGCAGCCTTCTCAGTTCAAAACCTGATTGGAGTGTATTTGCTACAACACCGACCAGATCAATGTGAGAGGTTCCTGCCTGGAGGCTAAGAACCTTGTAACTAAAACTTTCTCAGCGGCAATTCTCCAAACTTTGTTGGCAGACCCTTCCTTTTCCTAGGTGGGAAATAATTCCACTCTGCTCTGCATCCTAAACACCCAGTCCTGGTTAGTAGAGAGGGGGATTGAGACAGGTGGATCTCTTTAGCCCCTTGCCGGCTCCCAAGACAAACACCACCACAGCCCCACCTGGCCTGGAAGGGACACAGCAGACCACATTTATGGGTCAAAAGCTGAGTCACACTCAGACTGTGTCCCTCTCCCTCCCGTTTCCTGGGGAGGTGGATCCCTGGGACCCCCTTTGTCTGTAGCCACCAGACCGGAGGCTGGAGAATTCAAAAGTGTCTAGAGGGTGGAGAAACATGCCGGTAGTTGTAGTTGCAGTTTTTAAATCACTGTTTTGCCTTTTTTTTTAAAATGCTACTAATTTTTTTATCCCCTCCCCGTCTTTGTGGCTTTCTGTGTGCTGTCTCCTCTCTGTGTCCATTTGCTGCGTGCTCTTCTGTGTTTTTGCCTGGTCTCCCTTTTTTGTTGCATCACCTTGCTGAGTCAGCTCTTCACAGTGCTTGCAGGCTGGGTGGCGCTCTGTGGCGTCTGCAGACCGGGCAGCCCTCCACAGCATGTGGACGAGCCTGCCTTCACAAGGAGGCCCCGGGACATGAACCCAGGGCCTCCCATATGGTAGACGGGAGCCCAACTGATTGAGCCACAGCTGCTTCCCATGGTTTCGCCTTTTAAGTTCTTTTCTTTTTTTTTTTAAGATTTATTTATTTATTTATTTCTCTCCCCTCCCCCCCACACCCCAGTTGTCTGTTCTCTGTGTCTATTTGCTGCGTCTTCTTTGTCCGCTTCTGTTGTTGTCAGTGGCACGGGAATCTGTGTTTCTTTTTGTTGCGTCATCTTGTTGTGTCAGCTCTCCATGTGGGCGGCGCCATTACTGGGCAGGCTGCGCTCTCTTTTGCGCTGGGCAGCTCTCCTTACGGGGCGCACTCCTTGCGTGTGGGGCTCCCCTATGAGGGGGACACCCCTGCACTGCACGGCACTCCTTGCGCATATCAGCACTGAGAGTGGGCCAGCTCCACACGGGCCAAGGAGGCCTGGAGTTTGAACCGCGGACCTCCCATGTGGTAGACAGACGCCCTAACCACTGGGCCAAGTCCACTTCCCTTAAGTTCTTTTCTTTTGCCTCTCTCTCTTCTGGGCAGTATCCAGCCCTCCCCTAGTGTCCTAAACCCTGGAAGATTTCTTTTATTGGCCGTTTCTGCCTGTCCTCTAGTTATTTTGCTAGAAGAGAAGAGTCCTGTGTCTTTCTAGTCTACCATCTTCCAGGAAGTCATTGGAGATGATGTTTGAAAAGCTTCTGGAACACAGTGAGGGCCCAATAAATGTCGACTCGGTCCTTACCAAGCGAATATCAGTGACCTTGGCAGCACAAGGAGGGGCCATGTTGAGGACAAGGGCTTGGGGTCTGGCAGACCTAACTGGGTTTGGATCTTGGCATGGTCTACACCTTCTTGTCAGGAGACCTTGGACAAGTCGCTTCATCTCTCTGAGCCTCAATATCCACTGGTTCAAGGGAAATAAAAATCCCTCCCTTTTAGCTATGATTATTGGCAATAATGTGTACAATGGCCCACATGGCATGTGGAAGGTACTCAGCAGGATATTATAAGGGGAAGGTGTGGTAGGCTAACAAAGGCCCCCAAAATGCCCATGTCCTAATCCCTGGAACCTGTTACCTTATGTGGCAAAAGGGACTTGGCAGATGTAAATTTAGGATCCTGAGATGGGGAGGTTATTCTGGATTATCCAGGTGGACTCTAAAGTAATCACGAGGGTCCTTATAAGAGGGAAGCAGAGAGAGACTGGACAGCTGAAGACGTACAGTGATGACAGTAGAAGAGAAGGGGTGATGTGGCCACAAGCCAAAGAAAGCTGAGGAGTGCCAGCAGCATCTAGAGTTTGGAAGAGGCAAGGAACAGTGTTCCAGTTTGCTTTGCTGCCGAAAGCAGATATCATAAAATGCGTTGGCTTTAACTATGGGGATTTATTAGCTTACAGTTTTGAAGGCCTGAAAATGTCCAAATCAAGGCATCATCAAGACACTGCTTTCTCCCTGAACACGGTCTGCCAGTGATCCTCGACTCCTTTGTCCCATGGCAAGGCATGTGGCAAGATCTGCTGGTCTCTCCCTTCTCTTTGGGGTGTCATTGCTTTCCGCTTCCTGCTTCTGTAGTTTTCTCTCTCTTTGTTCGAATTTCATTCTCTTTCTCTTTTTTTAAAATAGATCAGTTTTATTGATGCATATTAATAAAGCATATGATTCATTCAAAGTGTAAAATCTATGGTATTTCATGTAATCACATAGTTGTGCATTCATCAATTCAATCATTATTAGAGCATTTTCAGTATTTCAATCATAATAATAATACACAAAAAAACAGACAAACAAGAAAATTCTTCACCTTTCAATCTCTCTATGCTTTCCCTGTCATACATTTCTGCTATTTCTGGCCATTCTTGCATATTTATTTATTTATTTGTTTTTAAGGAGTTTTGTTGAGATATATTTACATTCCATACTATCCAAAGTATATAATCAATGGCCTTTAGTATAATCACAATATTGTGCCTTCATCACCACAAAAGATTTTAGAACAATTTCCTTACTCCAAAAACTTCACATCCCTTAGCAGTCCTTCCTCAGCCCTGCATAACCACTAATCTAATTTCATCTTCATAAACTGATTTGTATTTACATTTTATATAAATGAAATCATACAATATGTAGTACTTTGTGTCTGGATTCGTTCACTTAACATGGTTTTTTTGCCTGATATTAACATCTTGTAATATTAACATACATTTGTTCAGTTTCAAAGAAAGACAGTCTTACATGTACAATTTTACCCATATTCATATTTCATATGCGATTTTACTATGCTATACAGTTTAGAACAATTTCATTATGTGAAACAGAAAAATCCCATACCCCTTAGCGGTCACCTCTCAACCCCTCTTTCCTTCCCCAGCCTTACATGATCACTAATCTACTTACATCATTATATATTGGTTTATATTTACATTTTACGTAAATGGAATTATACAACATCTGATATTAAGATCTTGTAGTATTAACATACATTAGTTCAGTTTCAAAGAAAGATGGTCTTTTATATGCAATTTTACCCATTTTCATATTTTAAATGAGGTATACTGTGCTATACATTCCCATGTTGCATTTTTTAGCTTTCCTTTTAGTAATCTACATGACCTTAGACCTTCCCTTTCAACCACTGCCATGTGCACATGAAAGCACCGCTAGTTACAAGCATCATGATGGGCTTTCACCTTTTCTATTCATTTCCATACATGAACATACATCCTTTTTACCAATTCTGCCCAAGTTAACCCTCAACTTTCTCTGCTCTCACCTCATTCTATTTCCCTGCTGACCCATATTCAGAACTCGAAGCGATTACACAATATATTTAGTTCACGGTAGCCCAATCGTACAGTATTTGTCCTTTTGTGCCTAGCTTGCTCCACTCAATGTAACATCTTCCATCATTCTCTTATAAAGGACTTCAGGGACGTGGTTGTGGCGCAAGCTACTGGGCTCCCATCCACCATACCGGAGGTCCAGGGTTCGATTCCCAGAGCCTCCTGGTGAAGGCAAGCTGGCCTGCCAGCAAACCGGCCTGAGTAGAGAGCTGGTGCAGCAAGATGACGCAACAAAAAGAGACACAGAGGAGCGACAATAAGAGACGCAGCAGACCAGGGAGCTGAGGCTCCCCCTCAAGAGACGACAAGCAGACACAGAAGAACGCACAGCGAATGGACACAGAGAGCAGACAGTGGGGGGTGGGGGATGAGACATAAATAAATAAATCTAAAAATAAAATAAAATAAAGGACTTCAGTAAGAGGATTAAGACCCACCCGGAATGAATAGTAAGAACCTTCTCACCAAAAAAAATCCTACTTACAACGGGTCCACGTCCACAGGAATGGATTAACTAAAGTTAAAAGAACGTACTTTTCTGGGGTCCACACAGCTTCAAACTATCACGAACAGCTTCTCCCCTGGAGCCTCCAGAAAGAGCCAGGCCTGCGGACACCTTGATGTTAGCCCCTGAAGAGCCATTTCAGACTTCTGACCCCCAGAGTGCCACAACAACTGAGTTGTGCGGGTTAAGTCACTCTACCCGTGTCCGCCTGTTACGGCAGGACAGGAGACGCACGGGGCGTGGGTGGAAGAGGGGCTCTCCGAGCCCAACGCTGACTCTCCTCCTCTGGTCTCCCAGCAGGGAATGAGTTCAAGGAGTGGGGGGAGCACGGCCCGGTGGAGAGGGCACCTGGTGGGGGGCTGAGGCCAGGGTGTGCCTGCCCGCGAGCCGGGCAGGGAGCTTGTCCCTCCCGCTGTAAAGCCCCTGGCACCCTGCAGCGGGGGACAGGAGCTTTGCCTTCAGGTCTGGCTCCCCCTGAGTCGCTGTGTCTCCATCCCTCTCTGGGCCTCGTTTGCTTCTCTGTGAACCCCTGAGGTGGCACCAGGCCCCTGCCGGCCTGGCCCCTCCACCGCGTGGCACCCGCAGCCAGCTTGCACGCTCGCCTGCCCGCTGCCCCCGGGAAGCCAGAGGGAAGCGGGAGAGCCCTGGCATCGAGCTGGACGCCTGCATGACTTATCCAAAGGGGTGCTGGTGCAAAATACCAGAAATTGGTTGGTTTTTATAAAGGGTGTAAATCTTATTTGGGGTAGGCACTTACAGATTCCAGGCCATAAAGCATAAGTTACTTCCCTCACCAAAGTCTATTTTCACATGTTGGAGCAAGATGACTGCCGACGTCTGCGAGGGTTCAGGCTTCCTGGGTTCCTCCCTTCCAGGGTCTTGCTTTTCTCTGGGCTCAGGGTTCCTCCCTTCCTAGGGCTCCAGCTTAAGGCTTCAGCATCGAACTCCAACATCAAAATTCCAGCATTAAAAGCCCTCATCTCTGTCCTCTGCCGTGCCTTTTATCTGTGAGTCCCCACTCACCAAGGGCTGAGGACGCAACGCCCTACTCATAACTCAATCACGCCCAGGTACAGACCAGATTACAAGCATAATCCAGTATCTATTTTTGGAATTCATAACCATGTCAAACTGCTACAACACGTGACCAATTGAACTGGAGCAGAAAGTATTCCCCGAGCTCTCCCTGAGCCCGCTCTGGATTTTGCCAGCCAAATTCCTCCCTCACCCCTTTCCAGAAGGACACCCCCCCCCGCCCCCCAGGAGGGTCTGTGTTGATCTCCATAATCAAGTGCAAAATAAGGGGGGAGAGGGAGAAGGGAGTGGAGGCAGGCGCGCAGGAAGATGAGGAGAAACGGGAGCTGTTCAGTGGGGGGGAAGGTGGGAGGGAGAGGCCCCAGGGCCGCAGCCAGGGGCCAGGCTGTGAGGGGCACGAGAGGAGGAGGGGGTTTTGATGACTGTGGCTGTGGAGTCTGTATTTGGATCCTTGTTAGTGACCTTTGCCTGAAAAGAGCAAAGAATGGGATTCCACCCACCCCCCTTTATATCCTCTATTTAAAAAAATATATTAACATTAAAAAAATATGAGGCCCCAATACACCCTCCACCCCCCTCACCCCACTCCTCCCACATCAGCAACCTCTTTCATCATCGTGGCACATTCATTGCATTTGGTGAATACATTTTGGAGCACTGCTGTACCACATGGATAATGGTTTACTTTATAGTTTACTCTCTCCCCCAGTCCACCCAGTGGGCCATGGCAGGACATACCACGTCCAGCCTCTGTCCCTGCAGCACCACCCAGGACAACTCCAAGTCCTGAAAATGCCCCCACATCATGTCTCTTCTTCCCTCTCCCTACCCTCAGCAGCTCCCGTGGCCACTTTCTCCACATCAATGCTACAATTTCTTCCATTACTCACCACAATAGTTCCACAGCAGAACACCAGGAAGTCCACTCTAATCCATACTCCATTCCTCCAGCCTGTGGACCCTGGGATGGTGATGTGCACTCCCCTCTACAGTGAGAGGGGCTTAGATCCCACATGGATGACTCCTCGTGGTTTCTTGACGGCAACGGACCCCCAGAGGTCTGCGAGGAAGAGGGCGGCACAGGCTGCTCATCACAGCCGTCTCGACAGTGATCCCGTTTAAGCCTTACAACCATCCTGGGAATTGGGTTACTCTTATTCCAAGTCTGCAAATGGGGAAATCGTAGCTTGGGGGAGCGAGAAGCACCAAGACCTGTGTCCAAAGTCGCTTTTTCTACTCTCCCGGAAGCCTTGAGGCCTTCTAAGCAACACTCGGCAGCCCTTCCTCGTGAGCGCCAGCTCTAACCGGCTTGTCCACCTGTCCACGCATTCATTTGTTTACACTCATCCGTTAACTCACCAAGCCCCAGCTCACCCCCTCCTCCCTGCCAGGCTCCGGCCAGGTGCTGAGGGACCTGCATGCTCAGGTGCAGCCCCGGGCCTCAAAGAGCTCACGGTCCTGACAGACAGACCAAAGGTGGACTGTCCACCCCAGGGGGTGAAGCGCTGAGGAAGAGGAGGCACCTTGGAGGTGTAGGGGTGACCAGGGAAGGCTTCCTGGAGGAGGTGGCTCCTTGGCAAAGACCTGAAGGCCAAGGGGAAGAAGGGGGCATCTACTCTCCTCTGGGCGGCGCAGGGAGTCAAAGGGATCAAGGGTTTGCAAGGGCGGGGGGCAGCCGAACTGCATCCTGAGAGACGGGGAGTGGACAGAGAAGCGGGGAAGGTCCGCGGGGCAGCAGGAACGGCATATGCGAGGCCCGGGCGCGAGCCTCGCCCCGGGGTGACGGTGCAGACAGCCACGGAGGAGCCCTGTGCAGGAGCCCGGGCGGAGCGGGGCAGGGCCCGCGGGGGCCCGGGTCTCCAAGGTGTGGGAGGCGGGCAGGCTGCGACCTCACCCTGAGGGCAGCGGGGAGCTCTGAGCACTGCGAGCAGGAGGGCGGCTCCTGAGGTGGTGGCTTAGAAAGAGCGCCCCGGCTGCAGAATCGAGGGGGGACTGGCAGGGGAGGCTGAGGCCATTCGGGGAGAAGGACGGCGTCGTGAGGGGGGGCGACCGTTCTGCAGTTTATTTCAAAGCCTGTCCTGGGTAATTTCATGAGTGTTGTGGGGGGGAGGGGGTGCGGTTGGTGATGATTTATTGAGCTGTGCACTTGAGATGTTTGCCTTTTAAAGGAAGGACTTTATGCTTCAAACCGAAATAAAAACATTTAAAAATATACACATTTTACAAATGACCACGTGCTGGGTTAGGATTTGAGAGGTTCAGTAGCGCCCTCAAGGCTCCAGCAGTGGAGCCGAGATTGAAATCCAGGTTTGTCTGCGCTCAGGGCACGGGCTGTTACGGGCTTCTCAAAGGCTGTGTTTTCTTCCCCTTTTGGGGGGCTCAGCCACCCGTCACCCAGTTATTTCAACCGAGGTGCACTTCCCCACAGGGCCTGTAGGGGGAGGCAGAGAGCAGGCGCCGCGCCGCCGAGGGCGCGGGAAGCACCCAGCCACAGGGGGGCGCTGCTGTCACGGGCGGCGGCCGCAGGGCAGCAGGGCGAGCGCCCCGGGGAGGGCGGAGCGCGCCGCCGCCCGGGAGATGGACGCAGGGACGGGAGCCCCGAGCCTTAGGTGGGGGCAGGTCTTACCTCCACGGATGAGGACTGGGAGGCCCAGAGAGCAGGCAGGGGCGGCCCACGGGGCGGATCGGCCTTCCGAGCTCACAGCCCAGTGCTCCTGCCCCCTACCCGAGCTGCGTTTCCCAGGCCTGTGGGCCCCAGTGAGGCCGAGAGGGGGGGGCCCAGGCCCCCCGAGTCCCCGCCCAGCTCTGCTTGGAGGCGGGGGTGGGGGATAAGCCCCAGGGCGGGCTCTGGGGAGGGAGCCGAGAATCCTGTCATTCCTTAGGCGTCTCCCATGGGCCGGCGTCCCCGCACCCTGTGGGCGGCCACGGGGGAGGTGGCAGTGCCCGTGGCGACCGCCAGCGTCCTCGGGAACAAGGAAACGGCCTCGGCCTAAGCAGACAGGACTTCCAAGTGTGATGGGGGAGCCGGGATGGGATCTTTGGACAGAAAAAGGACGTTAGGGGAACACTAAGGAATTAGGAAGAATGAACTTGAGTTGATCATGACGCATCAGTATTGGCTCGTTGAGCATGGCAAGTGTCATGCTAACGAATGCCAGGCGGTACTAGGGGAACCTGGATGTGGGAAGTCTGTAGGATCGTCACAACTTTTCTGCACTGTCTAAAACTGTTCTAAAATTAGAAGTTTATTTTTAAAAACTGGAGGCTGATGGACATGAGATGCTGACTTTTCATCTTATCTAGTGAGGCCACTGAGTGAGATTCCATCGTTCTGACTCTTCTCTTTCCCAGGCACTGCCTGAGAACTCTTACCTCTTTCCTTTTCATCGGTCTCTCTGGGGAAAAGTCCACCTTTAACTCTCTCCAGGAAGTGACTTTAAGCTCTTCATAATTTTCCATATGAACAATTAAGACACTTCATTTATTTAAACAATCATCTAATAATAATAGCTTCTGCCTACTTTGTACCGAGAACAAAACAACAACAAACAAAGCCACCTCACCCAGCCACCGTCTGCCCTTCCTTTGTTTCTTGAAAGAAAGCTTGTGTGGACGTCCGGAAGACACAGTCTCAGAATAAAGGAGGAGCAGGGAAATGGAACACCACCGGCTTAATGCGACTTCAGCCCCTGCCGTCGCCTTCCCATTTTGCAGAGGGCTGGTGGGAAGCTGGAGGCTGGCATTTGGGGACCTTTAGTCCTAGAGAGAGTGGGGAGAAGACCATGGCCGGAGCACCTGCCTACAGCCAGCGTCCGGATCCCTTCCCTTGGGGTATGACTCTGGAGAGGAGGGGGCGGGAGCGGGCAGGGCCTGGCCGCCGGGAGGGCCGCGCCGAGGCTTCCGGGCCAGGAGCGTGACCAGCAGTCCTGGTTTGCCCAGGACCAAGGCGTTTCCCGATGTAGGACTTTCAGTTTTAAAACTAGGACCGTCCCCAGCAAACCAGGACGGCCGGTCCCGTGGTCAGGCAGCTGGGCTGGCAGGGGCTGGGGGTCTCCAAGGGGAAGCTCAAGGAAGGGGAAGGCAGGCCCCATGTGACCAGATCTTCTGATTTTTTTTTTTTCAAGAGAAACTGAAAATCTGGGATTTTTTTTTTTACATGAAAACTCCCAAATTTCAAAAGAGGGCAGCTATGTCAGAAAACTATAAAATGCTTATCAAGCATAATGAGTCCTGTGTTTGAGACCTCTGGGAGTAGATCTGATTAGGATCTGCTGTGTGAACTTGAATCAGTCCCTTGGCCCCTCCAAGCCTCAGTTTCCCTGACTGTAACATGGGAGCAATACTGCCACCTCCACAAGGCTGTGTGATCCATCGGCAGGTTGAGAGCTTGGCACAGCCCAGCACTAAGAAGCTCACAACTCACAGGCGTTAGAAAGGACACGAGGGAGGCGGATGTGGCTCAAGTGATAGAGCTTCCGCCC
Organism: Dasypus novemcinctus; assembly: GCF_030445035.2. Taxonomy (NCBI): domain Eukaryota; kingdom Metazoa; phylum Chordata; class Mammalia; order Cingulata; family Dasypodidae; genus Dasypus; species Dasypus novemcinctus. Next base: position 62,232,644 of record NC_080695.1, read on the forward strand.
ACCGTAGGGGAGGACCCGGGTTCGATCCCTGGGGCCTCCTGGGGAAAAAGAAGAGAAAGTGTGCCCGTGCGGCAAGCCAGTGCCCACACAAGTGCCCGCATGGTGAGCCAGTGCCCCGTGCAAGAGAGTCATGCATTAAGATGATGACTCATCAAAAGAGAGACAAGGGGACAGTCAAGGTGAAGTGCAGCATAAACCAGGAACTGAGGTGGGGCAAGTGACAGGGAACCTCTCTCCCCACAGAGGTCCCCAGGATTGAATCCCGGTGAATCCTAGAGGAGAGAAAATGAGAAGAGAAGACAACACAGACAGCAAGAACAGCAGGAAGGGAGGGGAAGGGGGGAAATAAATAAATAAATAAATCTTTAAAAAAAGAAAAAAGAAAGGACACAGGCAAGTAGAAAGTCAAATGGTCCACCACCAGGTGAATGGCTAACGAAACTGTAGTCTGTCCACACAACAGAAAACAAGGCAGCCACAAACAGAAACAGCGTTCCTATCCGTGCCACCACATGCCTCGAAAACGTCATGCTGAGTGCAAGAAGCCAGACACGAAGGAGCAGGTTGCTTATGATCTGCTTTATAGGACATGTCCAGAATAGGCCGATCCACAGAGAAAACATGGATCCACACTTGCTCAGTCAGGGCTTGCTGAGGGGAAACGGAGTGGGTGGTGAGTGGGGCATGTGTGACTTGTAATGGGTGTTTGGTTTTTGGGGGAAGGATAATGAAAATGTTCTAAAATGGATTGCAGCGATGGCTGCGCCCTTCTGAGACTACAGCCAGCCATTGAATTTGTGCCCTTGAAATGGGTGAATTGTATGGCAAGTGTGTTAGCCAGCCAAAGGGTGCTGGTGCAAAGGACCAGAAATCTGTTGGCTTTTATAAAGGGTACTAATTTGGGGCAAAAGCTTCCAGTCTCCAGGCCCTAAAGAGCCCAACTCAAGGTGGCCTTCCCACCCAAGTTGGCTGCCAGGGGTGGAAGCAAGATGGCGGCGGGTATCTCGGCCCTTCGCTGCTCACTCAGGCCAACGGCTCATCTCTCCCCGGGGCTGCAGGATCAAAGTCCTCCTCCGGGTCCATGGAGCCCGCTCTCTTTCCTCCGGTATCTGCTTCTGCCTCTTCTTGAGTGAGGGTCCGTTTATAGAGCCCACCGAGGGCGTGGGGGCTTGAGTTGAGTGACACTCTACCGACGTGGTCAAGTTAAAGCCCTGATCTTGACTGCGTCAAGTAAACTTACATCCTTTTGAGTTGAAGTCAGTCAAAAGGCATCATTCCCAGAGGAACAGACCAGCGTGTCAACATAATCTGTAGCTCTTTTTGGAATTCATGAATAATATCAAAACCACTACAGCATGGGAAGGATAGCTCAATGCAGCTGCTTTTTAAAAAGAAAAGGAAACAAGCAATGAGCTTGTTCTCCCAGCTCCGCTCCAGCCCCCTGTGCCTCCTGGAACACCGTGCCCCAACCCCACGTGCCTCAGTTTCCCATCTGGAGAGTACCGGCGTTGACCCCAGTGTACCCTGAGGGTGTGCCTGGCTCTGACAGCTTGTGCTTCGGTGATGACAGATGGCCCGGTACATGCCAGTCACCTGTCCTCAGAGGCCCAGGAAAATATGGGCCGAGGGTGGCCCCTCAGCTTGGACGCCCATGATTCTGCCTGCGTGTGACAGGCTGCGAGAGCCCAAGGAGCCTGGGCCCATCGGAGACACAGGGGTCCGCGGCTGACGACAGCCTTGTCACCGTGGTGCGATTAATGCATTTGCCCACACTGGTCTCCTGTTTGCTGAGCTCACGGGGAGGGGGCTGGCGCTGGCTCCCCACGGGGTGCCCTCTCCCAGCCTCGCGTGCCAGGCTTCTGAAAGGAGGTGCGACAGCCGCTTCACAGGCTGGTGGCGAGGACTGAAAAGCCTCAGCTTGGTGCCTGCGCAAGTTCGGGGGTTCCTTAACCCCCCAGGCCTCCGTTGTCCACACGGGACCTGACAGCGTCTGATCAGGCCAGCGCTCCCCAAGCAGGAGCGAGTCGCTCCCGGGGGGCATTTGGCACCGTCTGAAGACGGCTCGGATCGTCGGAGGGGCGAGACGGGGCCCTCCTGGCATCTGGTCAGTAGAGGCCAGGGGTGCAGCTAAACCTACAGTGCCCACAGCGGCAAATCGCCCGGGCCTAAGTGTCAGCAGTGCCGAGCTGAGAAACTGGCTAGATAATCTCGACGCTCCTCCCAGCGGAAGGAGGAAGCTATATTTTTTTTAAAGATTTATTTTATTTATTTCTCCCTCCCCCTCTTGCTGTTTGCTCGCTGTCTGCTCTCTGTGTCCACTCGTGTGTTCTTCTGTGTCTGTTTGTCTCCCTTTGTTGCATCATCTTGCTGCGTCAGCGCTCAGCAGGCACTGGCCATCAGCTCTCAGCGGGCGCGGGCCATCAGCTCTGCGCGGGCGAGCCTGCCTTCACAAGGCGCCCTGGGAAGCGAACCCGGGGCCCCCCATATGGTAGACGGAGCCCAATCGATTGAGCCACAGCCGCTTCCCAAGAAGAAGGAAGCTATTTGAACTGGACCTGAGCTGCCCTGGTTTTCTCACACCCCTGAAGGACTTTCCAGAAGGCGACCCTCTGAAGAGTCTACACGTCCTAAAGCGTAGCGCCAGGCAGACCTTCCCTGACCCTTCCTCCCCCCCTGCCCGCCTGTGGAGTGGGGGCGCCCCTACCCCTTGCAGGGCTGCCGAGGTGGTTCTAAGGAGGTTAATAACCAGGACCTAGCACCTTTGTGCGCCTGTGCCACGGGTGTCACACGCAGGGACTCATCTAATCCTTGCAGGCACTTCTAAGGCGGCATCTTTAGCTGTTCCTACTTTACAGGTGGGGAAACTGAGGCACGGAGGGGGTTACTTGTCCAGACCACACGGCTACCAGGCACTGCCCCCAAACTGGGGTGGCCGGTCGGCCTCGCCGCTCGCCCCCGCACTCCCCTCCTCCAGGGCACGCGTCCCTGCCACGCGCTCCTTCTGGACACAGCGACGGTCCAGGGGTGCACGCACCTGGCCAGAGACGGGCCCCCCAGGAGCCTTCCCTGGGGGGGGGTTGTGGCCCACCGGAACCGGCGCGAGCCTGGGAGGGGGCGCCCGGGCGGGGCTGTGGCGGCAGGACGGGTGTGAGGAGCCGATGCCAGAGGCCAAGCCGGGACGGGGAGGGAGCCCCGGGGCCTCCGCCCCCCGCGCCCCAACACCAGCCGCAGGCCCCCTCTGCTCCTGCGTTCCCTCGGGTTGCATTTCTGTCCCTTGCAGCTCAGAGCCCTGATTGACCCGGTCCCTCTCGGCCGGCCTACCAGCCCTGTGGCCTCTCTGTGCCTCAGTTTCCCGGGACAGCAGCGGTGCCCTGACAGGTTGTGGTGGCGATTGAACGAGTCCGTGTGGAATCGCCTGTGCGCGGGAAGCCGGGGCCAGCTGGGGGGATTATTTCAGGTCTGTTGGGTGCGCGTTTACTGAGGGTCTCCGAATCCGGGTGAAGGTCCCCGGGCTCCCGGTAGTTCTTCTTTAAAACCACACGCTTTGCCTCGGGGGCCACGCTCAGCTGGTGAGAAGTCAGGACGTTTTACTTCCCACCTGTGCCCACCGACCGGCCACAGGACCTCATATCAGCCTCGCACAGGTTCACCGCTGCGTTGCAGATACGTGCCCCTTGCTTGGCCTTTTTTTTCCAAAGATTTATTTTATTTATTTCTCTCCCCGTCCCCTGCCCCGTTGTCTGCTCTCTGTGTCCATTTGCTGTGTGTTTTTCTGTGTGCGCTTGCATTTTTGTCATGCAGCACCAGGAAACTGTGACGCTTGTTTGTTGTTGCCGTTGCATCATCTTGTTGTGTCAGCTCTCCGTGTGTGCAGCGCCATTCCTGGGCAGGCTGCCCTTTCTTTCGTGCTGGGCGGCTCTCCTTACGGGGCGCACTCCTTGCGCGTGGAGCTCCCCTACGCGGGGACACCCTTGCGTGGCACAGCACTCCTTGCGCGCATCAGCACTGCGCATGGGCCAGCTCCACACGGGTCAGGAGGCCCGGGGTTTGAACCGTGGACCCTCCATATGGTAGGTAGGTGGACATTCTATCCATTGAGCCACATCCACTTCCCACGCTCGGCCTTTTTGTCCGGGTCCCCCGGCGCTCACACCCCTGCCTCCTGGCTGGCTGGCTGTCCATCTGTCGCATCGGTCCCTCTTTCCAGTTCTGGTTACTCTCTAAAGAGGCTCCCCGGGGGCGGGAGGCCAGGTAGGGTCAAGGCAGGAGGGACTTTAACTGGGGGAACCAGTCACTCTGGTGTGGGGAGAGCCACAAGGCCTGGGGGGGGGTGGGTTGTAACCAGAGCCCAGAGGGGGACACCCCGCCTCTCCCTTCCTCCACCCCCCCACCCCACAGGGGGTCTGCGGAACAAGGTGGTGGGTGCTGGTGGGTGCCGCCTGCTCGAGCTCTGCAGAGCAGAGCCTGGAGACCGGGGTGCGGTCTAAGGGGGCAGGGAAAGGCATGCTGTGTGCCCGCAGCTAAGTCACCAACCTCTCTGTGCCTGTCTCCAAATGGGGAAGGCGCCCGGCCCTGCTGACCAGGAGCCCCCCGCCCCCAGCTGGGCGTCACTGACAGACGTTCCTTTTCTCTCTCTTCTATGCCGGGGCATGCAGCTGCGGGGTGCTCTTGTTGGGACCTCACGGATGAGTCCTGGGAGGAGGAGGGGGGTGGCCTGGGGAGCGAGAGGAGGCGACACTGAGGCTGGGCGGCCAAATGCTGCGTCCCTGACCCACCGGTCCCAGTGTGGCTCACCCCTTCCCCTGTTCGGAGAGAGTCTCCAGGTGGGTCCTGGGCCACGAAGGAGGCAGCCGGGGTGTGGGCTGGGTTCGAATCCCACCTCTCCAGCTCTCAGCTGGGGCCCCGGGGGGAAGCAGCCCCTGTGACCCGAGCCTCAGTTTCCTCATCTGCGAACGGAGCTGACAACCGCATGTTGCACCTACGGCTGTTGGGAAAGTTCACCGCAGCCACGTGTTCTGAGTGTCTGGTGGCGGAGCGCGTGGCTGGTCGGTGGGGCTGGGGGCTGGGGGTGAGCCACGGGCCCTGGAGCACTGGCGGGCTGTGCCATCTCGGGCAAAGCTCTTCCTGAAGGGGAGATAACCGTTCTGCGATTTCCCAGGGGCACAGGGGAGGGTCAGGTAGGATCCCAGCACGACACAGGCCCTGAGCAGACCCTAAGCGTGTGCTGGCTGTGATCCGTGTTATACTTTTTTTTTTGAGATACTGGTACCGGGAATTGAATCCAGGACTGTATGTGCGGGAGGCTGGTGCTCAACCACCGAGCCACATCAGCTCCCCTGAGTTGGTTCCCTCATCTATTTGCTCATTATTTTCCCTTTTTTTTTTTTTTTGCTTGTTGTTTTGCTTGGTGTTTATTTGTTTTCTTTAGGAGGCTCTGGGGACCGATTCCAGGACCTCCCGTGTGGGAGGCGGGTGCTCAACTACTTGAGCCACCTCCCCTCCCGGGGCATTATGACTTTGATCCCTCCTCTGCACACACATCTGTCCAGGCCCTGCCCCACTCCAGCCCTGTGAGGGAGGAAACCTGAATGCACCTGAATGAGCCGTGTGGCCGGGCAGGGCCGAGGTACTGGCGCTGCCCTTAAACTTGGGGCGAAAGGGGCAGGGACTGAGTTTGGAATTGTCGTCCCAGAGCCCACCACCCTGCTGCCTGGCTGGATGCATGTGTGGGTCTATACACATGTATCGTTTCAACTTCTAAGAGTAGGTCTATCATCATCTTTGTTTTACGGCCGGGGAAACTGAGGCACAGGGCTGTCCCGTGGCTTGCCTCAGGCATCACTCAGTTGGTATTGAGGGAGGGGTTGGAGAGAAAGATGCTCAGGTGGGAGCACCACCTGAGCTGTGTGACCTTGGGCCCATACTTAACCTCTCTGTGCTTCAGTTTCTCTACTGAAATGGGGAAGTGTAATGGTAGCTCCTCTGAGGTGTGTGAGGGTTCAGTGAGCTCATGCTTGTCAGGTGCCAGCACCTGGTACAGGCTCAAGTCGTGCTAATAGGAAAGCAAAAGGCTCGGCCTGGGGAGTGGGCTGTACGAGGGAGGGTCCCATCCCAGGAAATGCTTCCCAGGAAGTTGCTGATGGTACTGATGCCGGGTCCCCGCTGCGCCGCGGGCCCGGGAATCCCCGCTGCCCACGCTCGCTTTGGGGCACAGATCCGGATGACACAGGCTCCAGCTCAACCTCAGGCTCAGCCGGGCCCGGTTCCTTGGCCAGACTCTGCGCCAGCTTCTCCTCACCCAGAAATCGCCCGCGCGGAAGGGCCGGAGCCGCCGGGGCTGGTGACGCCTGCTGGTCGTGTCTGCGCGGCAGAGTCATGGGAAACAGGGAAATCCCCCCACCTGAAAGCACGTGCCCCTCAAGGGGGGCGGGGGGGAGAGCGGGCCCCGGTGGGGCGCGCCAGCCGCTGGGGACCCCTCTGGCACCCGTCCAAGATGATGTTTCATTTGTACACAGAGGTGCCCGGATTTGATTTAAGCCTGGATATTTCTTAGAAAATTCTTATTATATAAAGATGCTACTTTATTTCCAACTACCTGAAGCACTAGGCAGTCTATTTCCCAGACTTACTGATCACAGGAAGGATGAACAAAGCATGTACCTCGAGGGTTTGATATCCAGGACATATGGAGAACAACAAACAGCAACAAAAAGACAAACGGCCCAATGAGAAACCGGGCAAAGGACTTGAATAGACATCTCCCCAAAGCAGACAAAGGACCAACGAGCACGTGAAAACTGCGCAGCGTCATTCGTCATTAGGGAAATGCAAATCAAAACCACGAGATACCACTTCCCACCGACTAGAATGGCTGTTACTAAAATAACAGAAAATAACAAGTGTTGGCGAGAATGAGGAGAAATTGGAACCCGTGTGCACTGTTGGTGGGGATGTCAAATGGTGCAGCCACCGTGGGAAACAGTTTGGGGAGTTCCTCAAAAAGCTACACTTAGAATTGCCATAGGAGCTGGCAATCCCGCTCCTAGGTTGTACAGCCAAGAGAATGAAAACAGGGCATGAACTGATGCCATACACAAATATTCACCACAGCATTATCCACAGCAGCGAAGCGTGGAAACAGCCCAGCTGTCCAGTAACAGCTGAACAGATAAACACAATGTGGGCTGTCCCTAGGATGGAATATTAGTCAGCCATACAAAGGAATGAAGTCTGGCACATGCCACGACATGGCCGAACCTTGAAGGCACGATGCTGAGTGAAACAGGCCAGACCCAAAAGAACAACTCTTGTAGGATTCCACTTATCTGAAAGATCTAGAATAAGCAAATTCATAGAGACAGAAAGTAGATTAGAGGTGGCTGGGGATTGGGGTGGGGGGGGAGTGGGGAGTTTTGCTTTTATTGGGTACAGGGTTGCTGTTTGGGTGATGAGAAACTCAGTAATGGATGGTGGTGATGGTAGAACAACATCGTGAATATAATTAATACCACTGAGCTTACACCTAAACATGGTTAAAATGGCAAATTTTACGTATATGTTACCCCAATAAAATTTTAAAAATCTAAAAAAAATAAAATAAAATCATACAGGGGAAAAAAGCAGGTGCCCCAAATGTAAGCAAAAGGCAACACGTCCACCCTTTCTGGCACATCCGCATCTGGCCATCTCATTCTTTTGATGCATTTCAACGTTAAGTTGCTGACATCAGTCTCCCAGGTGCAACGGCAAGAACCAGGAAGGAAGGAGGGCCCAACAGTGGGCTCCTGATACTAATGGCTATGCTTTTGAGCCTATACACCTGCAATAAGAACAAGGCCTAGAGTAGCACTGTGCCTGGGAGTTTCCTCCTGACAGCCTTCATGTTACTCAAATGTGGCCACTCTCACAGCCAAACTCAGCATGTAGATGCAGTGCATTCCCCCCAGCGTGGGACATGACACCCGGGGATGAGCCTCCCTGGCACCAAGGGATCACTACCACATACCAGCTGAAGATGCAACTAGAAAATGACCTTGAATTAAAGGTTCAATACGGATCAGCAGAATATCCCTGTCTACATATAATAACATGACTTCAAAATACTGTTTGACCTAATGTAAGGGGGAAATGGAAAGGAGAAATGAGATTATAAGGCTATGAGTCTCTAAAAAAGAGTCTGGAGGTTGTCAGAAGGAATGCCCTTATGCACAACTGAGCAGAGTCTAAGAGACAGATAAAGTAGATACAACCCCAGGTATTGGTTCTTTTGAGGGATAAAGAGACCCACGGGTTCTATGGTCAAGGCAGAGGGGGTTCACTGCCATGGCAGATGACCCTTCTTTGGAGCTGGTGTTTCTGCATGATGGAATTGGACTCAGAGGAGATCTCTTTTCACAAGACTTGCATGCTACTTTATTGGAATTGTAGTTGGTGCTGGGGTTTAAGATATATTTAGGGGATTTGAATCTCTGGACTGATAATATGACACCCAGGCCCAGAGCCTCAACAGACTTCAGCTCCTACACTTTGATTTATTGGACTTACCCCACTCAGCTAACATGGAGTTGAAGAAGGGCAACCACCACACCATGGAGCCTATAGTGTCTACAACTGAAAGCAGGAGGAGTGCATCCAGTATCCATGTGGAATCTAAGCCCCCACTTGACATAGATGTGCAATGGACACAACCAATCCAATGTCCACAGAGAAAATGTGGAATGGGTGTGGGAAGGGTAGCCATGGTGGCTGCTGGGTTTGGGGAATAGGAGGAAGAGATGAGATGTGGAGGCGTTTTCGGGACGTGGAGTTGTCCTGGGTGGTGCTTCACGGACAATTACGGGACATTGTAGATCCCCCCAGGGCCCACTGGATGGAACGTGGGAGAGTGTGGGCTATGATGTGGATCATTGACTATGGGGTGCAGCGATGCCCAGAGCTGTACTTACCAGGTGCAATGGATGTGTCACGATGATGGGAGAGAGTGTTGCTGTGGGGGGAGTGGGGGGTGGGAGCAGTGGGGTTGAATGGGACCTCATATTTTTTGAATGTAATTTTTAAAAATAAATAATTAAAAAAGAAAAAGAAAAAAAGTTGCTGACATCAGTTACTCACCCCTTAAACACATCAGCACACATTTCATTAACGGGACTGAACATTCAGAGTAATGTTTTTCAAAGAAAAAAGAAAACACAAGGCTGCAAAGGAGGCCATTTACGCAGCTCTGCAGCGATGGCCGTGGGACGTAAAAAGGCCTGTGATCCCCGTTGACGACAAAGTCAGGGCTCCTGCTAATAAACCGTGGGTATTGCTACATTTAGAATAGCAGGAAATGCTAAATTTCAGTTGCAGGTCGTAAAAATAAAGATGTACATTGTTCCTGTCTAAATTCACGGACCTTCTGAATTTCAGGACCCTTGTTCCGTGAAGGCGGACACTTGACTGAGCAGGTGCCCCGTGCCGCAGCTCACTGAATCCTCACAACCACCCTGCCAGGAGGACCGTCATCATCCCCACCTGACAGCCGAAGAAACTGAGGCCCCGAGAGGCAGTGGGGGGTGTTCAGGTCTCACAGAGAACAGGCAGCAGAGCTGGGAGGAAAAGAAGTCCACACAGGAAGTGGTTATGGCTCAAGTGATTGGGCTCCTGCCTACCACATGGGAGGTCCCTGGTTTGATTTCCGGGGCCTCCGAAAGAAGACAGAGAGCTGGCACAACAGCATGGCAAGTTGACACAACAAGATAAAGCAACAGGAGACACAAGAAGAAACGGCATAATGAGAGACACAGCAAAAGCAGGGAGCAGAGGTTCCCAGTGCCTCCTAAAGAAGACGAGCAAGACAGTGGGCAGGCGCAGCAAGTGACGCAACATGATGACAAAACAAGAGCCACAAGAAGAAAAACTGTGAGAGACCCAAGCAGGGAATGGAGGTGGTTCAAGCGACGAGGTGCCTCCCTCCTACCTTGGAGGTCCTGGGTTTGGTTCCTGGTGCCTCCTAAAAGAAACAAGCCGAATAGACACAGCAAGCGCAAACAACGAGGGGGTGGGGAGAAAGAATAAAGTAAATCTTAGAAGAAAAAACAGTCACGAACAGGTTTGCCACGGGCTGGCGCCGTGCTGGGTCCCGCAATGGCCTGCTTTTCTCGCTCCTCCCAGCAGTCTTACCTGCCCGGGCGGAGTCTGGGTGCACAGCTGCCAGCAACAGAAACAGACTCCAGCTGAAAGCAAAAAGGAATTTATGGAAAGAACTCTGGGGTGCACAACCCTGCTCCTCAGGTGTCCGAGTCGGGCGGAGGCAGGGATGCCCGGTCACATGCACAGGGGAGGCTGCAAGAGCGTGAGGCTACCACCTCCAGCATCCCCCCTTCTTACAGATGAGCAACCTGAGGCCTGGGGAAGAGTCCTCCAGCCCCTTGCCTTCCCTACCCTTTCCTGCGACTCCCGTAAATGCCCAGTGTCTGCACAGCCCAGAACCCTCTTCCGGCTGCAGGGAGGCGCTGCTGAGGCCCCACTGCTGTGACGGGAACTCGGGCCTGGAGGCATAAAAAGGGGGACGGAGGGGGGGGAAGCAGACTTGGCCCAGTGGTTAGGGCATCCGTCTACCACATGGGAGGTCCACGGTTCAAACCCCGGGCCTCCTTGACCCGTGCACAGCTGGCCCATGTGCAGGGCTGATGCGCGCAAGGAGTGCCGTGCCACGCAGGGGTGTCCCCGCGTAGGGGAGCCCCACGGGCAAGGAGTGTGCCCCATAAGGAGAGCCGCCCAGCGTGAAAGAAAGCGCAGCCTGCCCAGGAATGGTGCTGCACACACGGAGAGCTGACACAGCAAGATGACGCAACAAAAGGAAACACAGATTCCCGTGCCGCTGACAACAACAGAAGCGGACAAAGAAGACAACGCAGCAAATAGACACAGAGAACAGACAACTGGGGTGGGTGGGAAGAGAAACAAATAAAAATAAATCTTTTAAAAAAGGGGGGGATGGGGTCACGGCTCAGAAATGCCCTTTATTGACCCACAGACCGAGGGCCCAGGATGGGGGCTGCTGACAAAAGCGGTCCCACTGGGGACGGGGTCCGGAGGAGGGGCGGGAGGGAACCTTTGCAGTGTGCGTTTGGGTTTTGTTTTCCCTGGTGGGAGGGAGAGATGGGAGTCAGGGGCTGCGTGTGGCCCTGCCTCGTTCCCTCCTCTAGGGTGGGAGTGGGGTCCCAGCTCTCGATCCCAGCCTGGGGGCCCAGCGGACCTGCCTGTGAGTGTGCTGTGACCCCAGAGAGCGCGTGGGCTCCTCTCCGTGGACCGGGAGGGCCACGAGCCCCTAGGATGCTCCCTGCACTCAGCTCAGTGGGGGGATGGAGAGGGGGCGCTGCTGCAAAGGGGGCGAGCAAGCCCCAGGCAGCGAACTCTGCTGGAGGGTCTAAAGCAACTGATTCCCCTTTGCAGGCTGGTGTGTTTGCGTGCGTGTGCGCGTGCTTGCACGTGTGCTTACGCAGGTGTGCATGACTCGCTGTGTGTGCGCCTGCATGTGGTGCCCGTGGCTCTGTCCTGATACCTAGAATGTGCCTTTGTGTGTCTGTGTGCCCACGTGGCACAGAGGGGCGTCCGTACCTCCGCTCGTCTACTTGCGTGTGCGCTTGTACTGAACGTGTCACGTCCTTCTACGTGTCTGTCTTGGCAGGCAGCCTCATACGCACCTGTGTGTCTGTGCCAACATAGCATAATCCCAGCAAACACTTACATGGCACTTCCTGTGTACCAGGCTTCCAAGTGCTTCACATTTTGCTCAGTTAACCCCCCACAACCCTTTGAGGTTGGTGCTGTTATTTCGCTCCCTTTTCAGATGGGGAAACTGAGGCACAGAGAAGCTGAGTGACTTGCAGAGTTGCAGAGTCTGGATTTGAACCCAGGTGGGCTGGCTCTAAGTCTTAACCCTCGGGCTGCACCACCCGGGGTCTGTTCTGCGGGGGGGTCCCCGCGTCCACGCGGAGGGGAGCGCCTCTGGGAAGGAGCCCACCGGTGTCACGTCCCAGCACGTGCGTGCCTGCGGTGCTGTGTGCGCATGTGCGGGGAGATGGCAGCACAGGCTGGTGGGGGTGGTGGCAGGAGAGGCGTCCTCGCCGGGCCCTGAGGAGGGCGCCCCCAAGTCTAGGAAGGCAGGTCAGCCCCCCGCGCCCCGGCCTCCCGGGCCCGCCGGCGCACAGGCGAGGGCGCCCGCGCAGCTCGAGGCCGGCGGGAGGAGGCGCAGGGAAGGCTCGGCCGCGCGGGGGTGGAGGGCGCGGCGTGGCCACGCGCGCGGGACAGGACGCCTGGTCCCCGGAGGGAGCCGGGTTCCCGGCGTCTGCAGAACCCAAAGCGGGGCCCGGGCGCGTGGAGCGCGGCCAGCCGCCCTCGTCTGGCTGGGGGGGGGGGGGGGGGGGCTTCTGCGCAGGGCCCCCCGGAGAGAGGGAGGATGCCGCGGGCTGGCGGCTGCGGGGCTTGGAGTCGGGACGCAGGCAGCCCCGCGCTGGGGACCTGCAGGCGCCTCCCCGCTCCGGGCTGCGGCCGGCGCTCCAAATCCAGGGCTCTGGCTGGCTCTGGTGACTGTGCGTATCCCTGGGCCTCGCCGTTGTTCCCTCCCTGGCCAGGCCAGGCCCCTCTTTCGGCAGTGCAGGTGGAGGGGCCTCTGCTGGCCTCACCTGTCCCTCTCACCGCACCTGGACGGGGTTGAACTGTGGCCCCCAAAGACGGGCCCGCATCCTCACCCCCAGGACCTGGGAAGGGGACCTTGTTTTGAGAAAAGCGTCTTTACAGCTGTATATAAGTTACGGCTCCTGGGCTGCAATCATGGAGGGTGATCCTGGCCCTAAGTCCAATGACTGGAATCCTTGGGAGAGGGTCAGAGGGAGAAGGCCAGGCAGAGGTGGAGGGGGTCGGCCCCACCCCAGAGAATCAGGGGCCACCAGAAGCCACCAGGCAGGGAAGGGAAGGCGCCTGCAGAGGGGCGCAGCCCTGCGATGCTGATCTCGCCTCCCGCCTCCAGAACTGAAAAGAATACATTTCTGTGGTTTTAAGCCCGCCACTCTGTGGTCATTTGTTCCAGCAGCCCAGGCAGTGGACAGCACCTGTGGCCACGCCAGCTGGTTTGTGAGCCCCATGGTGCTCTGGTCGTTTATTTCCTTCTGTCCTGGGTTCAGGTCCCCATTCTGCCATCCGCTATGGGCGGTGTAACTTCGGGCAGTGACTCTAACCAGGCAATGCCCCAGTTTCCTCCAATGCTAAGTAGGGGCAGTAATACTAGAAAATGCCCAGAAGGCGCCTCGCCCAGAGCTGGGCAGGCAGAGTAGGAGTGGTTGCTATTTTCATGTTTATTCCTAATTATGGGACAATGCCTGTCATTCCTGCATCAATGGCAATGGCACATTTTAATTTGGACGGAGGTTAGCCCTTATAAATAAATATATCCGGCAAGTTTGGCCTTCCCACACCACTGGCAAAATCAGCCTGGCGTCCCGGGCTCGGCAGGGTGTCTGGCGCGGTGCACGTGGGCATCAGGAGTGATGGACTTGACCGCCGCCCGCGCTTGGCGTTGGCTCGTGCCGCACCGTTGCCTGAACGTCTCCTCTGGCTGACACTGTGCCTGGCGCCAAGTCAGTCGAGTTCCAGGGCCCGCCTCGGCGCATGGCAGGTCTTGTTGGGGACGCAAACGAGCAAGGAGAGGGATGGGGCGGGAGGGAGGTGGGAGAGGCCCACCCCCAGGGTGGTGACGGGAGGCAAGAGCAGTGAGGCCCGGGGGTCTCCCCAGAAGCGGGGCCTTAGGGCCTGGTTCAAAGTAGAACACGTGGTCAAGGCCAAGGCCAAAGCGGAGTTCCCTGCTCCTCGGCCGAGGTACTCTCCAGGGAGGACCCCCTGCTTTGTGGTCCAGACCTGATTCTCAGGCCAGTTGGGTACGTTTCCATCCGGAGGGGCTGACAAGAGGAGGGGGGAAGCCAGCGCACCCCGAAGACCAGGTATCATCTGGCACACCGCAGGTGCTCGGCTGGGAATGGGACCCCAAACTCCACCACGGCCCCCGAGGCCTGGGGCACGCGGGGGTCCCGAGCACCCGCGCAGCTCTGGGTGAAGCATTTAAACGCACGGTCCCATCTTACCCTCGCCTCACCCTGTGAGCTCCGCTCTCCCGTGGCGCCAGCTGGGGAGCCTGCGGCACCCAGAGTCAGAATTGGAACCCAGCTCCAGCCCCCAGCACCGGCCGTTCTCCCTAACGGCCAGGTCCAAGCAGCCGATGGGCTCCTTTCCTGCAGATAGGTGTGTGGTCAGGAGGGGATGTCTCAGTTCACCAGAGCGGCTACGACAAATCCCTGCCAGTGGACTGCAAAGATTTTCTTGGCCCACAGTTTTATAGGCCAAAGTCCCCAGTCAAGATGTCAGCAAGGCCGCGCTTCCTCTCGGAGGTGTCCCGTTCGAGGGCCGACTTGGCCCAATCCTTGGGGCCTTGACTTGCCTCTGTGCCCCTGTCACTCAGCAAGGTCCTCGTCTCCTCCTTCTCTTTAGAAGGCCACCAGGATTAGGGAGGAAGGCCCCCCACGATTCCGCTTGGCCACACCTAACTGGTAGGACATTCCACGGGGTCCTATTTACAAGTGGGCTCCCACCCCCTGGGGTTCATAGTTGAGTCTACCCCAAGGAGGAAGGCAGGCGCGGGTCCAGGTCCTCATAGGGGCTGCTGCCGGCTGCCGGCTGCGGTGCGTGCTGGCTGTTACCCGCTCCACCTGCCCCGCCTTCCCCCCTTGCCCGCCCCGTCCTGCCACTCCCTTGACTCAAGGTGGGACTGACCGTCCAGCCAGGTTCCAGAGCACCCTGGGGGCCAGGCTGAGGCCAGCCCCTCCCCCTGCCTGCCCCACCCTAGAAACCAGAGAGCCTTCCAGAGGCCCCCTTGCGTTGCCCGCATCTGGGGAGTGCCGACCTGGGCTGGACATCCTGCAACCGCGTTCCCAGGGTCCGCGCTGTGAGAAAGGAGCCATGACGCGGACCTTCTTTTCCCACGAACGTGGACACCCTGGGGAGGTTCTGAGCCCGGAGAGCCCTCTGGGGCCCCACCAGGCTGAGCGCTGATTGGGGTTGAGATAAGAAATGGTTGCAAGGCAGAATAACCTGCTTGGGAAAGGAACTGGATCTTATTCTTGGCTATTGAGTCACCACAAAAGAATGGAAAGTATTTCTCCCTCCCTCCAACTCCTTCAAAGAGCAACTGTGTCTTTGTGTCCTGTGCCCAGGGCCAGCAGAGAGCCAGCTGGCCTTGGATTTTTACAGCCTAGCACATGACTCAGGACCCATCCAGCTGCAAACAATAGAAACCAACTGGAATTGGCTTACACCAGTGCAGGAATGTCACTGGAAAGTCGAGGGGGGGTGGAGCAGCTTCAGGTATGGCTGGATCAAGGGGCTCAGGGATCTGTCTCCATCTCTTGACCCTGCTTTCCTCTGTGCTGGCTTCATTCACAGACAGGCTCCTCTTTCCTGCTGGCAAAAACAGCACCCCACAGCCCTGGCTTCCATCTAGCAAGGATTCCTCTTGTCCATTAGCTGCAGCAGGTGTCTAGGGGTTAAATCTCATGGGTCCAGCATGGGTCACGTGCCTGTCACCGAAGCCATCCCTGTGGCTGAGGGAGACCTGCTCTCCTTGGCCAGCCTGGGTCACGTGGGTGGCACAGCCCCCAGAGGCTGGGGTGGGCGATGGAAGAAGCAGCTTCAATGGCAAAGGTAAGTGTCGCCATCTGCCCCCAGTCCCATGGGGATGGAACTGGACTGTCTGGAAGACGGCTGGTGGGGCTGGAGGCAGAGTCGGGGAAGGCAGGTTCCTGAGAGTCAAAGACCTGGTGTCCCTCTGGCAAGGAAGCTCCAACCCCAATTTCATTAGACTCAGAAAAGTAAAAACGAAGGGATCTTGCTCGCAACTGTTGTGGAATTAATGCATACTATTTATGGGAGCAAGTACTAACTTCTGGAAATTTCCTCGAGCAGCCCAGTTGCCGGAACTCCTGGGGAAGTGACCAAAGAGCGTGGGATCTGGAATCGACTCCTCGATTTGAATCCTGACTCTGCCACGGTCTAGCTGCGTGACCTTGGGCAAGTCACTCC
Organism: Dasypus novemcinctus; assembly: GCF_030445035.2. Lineage (NCBI taxonomy): Eukaryota > Metazoa > Chordata > Mammalia > Cingulata > Dasypodidae > Dasypus > Dasypus novemcinctus. Next base: position 62,248,754 of record NC_080695.1, read on the forward strand.
ACCTCTCTGTGCCTCCGTTTCCTCATCTCAATAATGGGGATCTTGACATTACCTGCCTTGTAGGGCCATTGTGATGACTGAAGGACGTGATACAAGTGATGGACACGGGGCCAGCGGCCCTGGAAATGCTCAATGAGGTTAAATTCTGCCGATTCCTGGCAGATCTTGAGGGCCGGGGGCTTGCTAGCCGTCCCTGCCTTGGTCTCCTGCCGTCTGCTATCATGCCTACCCGTCACCTGTTACCCGCCCCTGGGGCAGCTCCGCCCCCAAGCCCTTCGCGACTGTCTGGTCACCCTGGGCTTCTCCGCACACACCTAGCTCAGCTCATTTGTCTCTCATTCCCCTCGGCCCAAGTCTTTGAGTTGCAAGCAACAGAAACCATGTCAAACCTTGGCTCTCCTTCCAGTAGCTGGCGGGGTCTCAGGCAGCATTCCAAGAGGGTGAAAGAGGACACAGGGCCTCTCAAAGCCTAGCCTCAAAACTTGCCCTGGTCACTTCTGCATTCCCGCCCATACCTGAAGGTTTGGGAAACCAGACTTTTCCTCTTGATGGAAGGAGCTACAAATTACCGTGGCCACGCGTTTCAATCTAACAATCTTCCCTTCCTTAAGACGCTTAGCTGCCTGTTGGAAATTTGTCAGGCTGACTGTATAAATTGATGTTGACAGTGAATGTAAATGGAGCCCCTAGAGATGTGCAGTACACAACCTGTGCAACTGTATGACGGTCCTGCTGATGCCGTGGGTTTATCTGTTCCTCTCACATACCTCATGGTGGCAGGCAGCTGTTTGAAGGGACAGGATCCAGTGTCCCTTCTGGGAGCAGTAACTCCGCATCCCCTCTTCTATTTTAGTGAGTCTGACTCTCAAATGCCAGGGGTGGGCATGTGGTCAGGACTTCTGCCACCCTAACCATGGTGATTGGTCACAGAACGGTTACGTGAGCTGAGATTCTGTGCTGAGACTTGCTGGAACGATAGGAAAGAGGTGTTTTCTTTCTACCAGGGTTGCTTAGTTTCCGCTGGGCTTGGGTGTAAACCTGGGGATTCTGAGGACCATCTCTGCAGCCACAGGGGAGGGCCTGCCTGCAAATGAAGCAGTCGCAGAGGAGAGCGGAGGCAAGACATGGGGAGAGAGGGGTTCCTGGGCAAGAGCATTCGTGCCCTGGATCCAGCTATGCCTGAAGCCCATAAGCTTTCCGTAAATTCCCATTGACGTGGATTTCTGTCACTTGCAGCCCAAAGAGACCTTAATGATTCAGTACTATACAGCTTTTTGGCTTACGATGAGAATGAAATAAGGTAACCATACATGAAACAGCTGGCTCTCAGGGGGGCCCATTAAAGGTCAGCTCTGGGCCCCCCGCCCCTTCCTGCAGTGAGGACAGCTTCCACTCCTCCACGAAGCCTGGGAGACCGTTTGGAAGAGCAGGCATGGATGGGTTGTTTATAGAGCAGTAAACACACAGGACCAAAATTGTGCCTCCTCACTTACCCCTCCTGCAGTCTTAATGATAACCTGTAATTCTCCATGCAAATTCCGAAAAGCCGTGCCTTTAAATAACCACGTGAAATGGTGCAAAAACAATCTCAAGAGACACCCTATTGTCTCCTCTGCAGGAGGAAAAAAGGGCGGGCGGGGGCTGGGGCGAGGGGGCGGCGGTCTGGAAAGCGCCTCCCCCCATCTGCACGGCAGGAAGCCGCAGCCCGGCCTCGGGGGGCGTGGACGCGGCTCCCACGGCCCCCGCTCCCCCAGGCCCTCTGGCGCCCCCCGTGTGTTTTTCCCGGGCCTGATCGGATGTCAGGCGGGCGGGGGGCCTGGGGTTTCCCGCTCCGGGCGAGCCGGAGGCGGCGGCGGCGGCGGCGCGGGCCCTGCGTGTCTGGCACCGCCCGGGACAGATTGTTCGCGCCGGTCTCCGGGGCGCGGGCCGCCTCCAGATGGGTCCAGCTGCGGCCCCGGAACGCGCCCGCCGCCGGCCCCCCGCGGGGCCGCCTTCGGGCCGGGCCCCCAGGCCGCCGGGCGCGTCGCCAAGGAGCCCCCCCAGGCCGCCGGGCGCGTCGCTAAAGCCCCCCCGCAGGCCGCGCCGCCAAAGCGCCCCCCGGGCCGCGCGCCCGCTGCCCGCGGCCTTCGCGGCTCCCCCTGCGCCCGCAGCTCCACGGCGGCAGGCGGGGCGCCGCAGCGCGCCCCCCGAAACTTTTGGTTTCGTCCTCTTCTGTTTTGCTTGGATTCGTTTGAGCTGGCCGTAAAGAGTGCGCGGAGAACTCTGGATTTCTGGTTTCCCTCGGGAAAAACAGAGCCAAGCCGGAAGGCCTCGCGATACCGGGCCTGCCCGCCCGCCCGGCGGAGACCTGCTGCCGCCGGGAAGCGGCTTTTCGCTCCTCTTCGGTCCGGTCGCCCCAGAGGGGACCCTGAGGGCAGGATCTGGGTGCAAGTCGTTTACTTGGGAGGGGTTCCCAGGCAGCGTGGGTGGGAGACGAGAAGAGGCGCAGGGGAAGGAAGGAGCTGGCACAGAGTGTCCCTGCGGGGACCAAGGAGGCCACCCCGGCAGGGGGCTGCAAGAGGGCGGGCTGCTGCCACCCAGGGGACTGGGCTACCACCCGGGGGCTAGACTACCACTCCAGAGCTGGGCTACCACCCGGGGCTGGGCTGCCACCCAGGGGACTGGGCTACCACCCGGGGCTGGGCTGCCACCCTGTCTGCTGCCTGTCTTTGGTCGGGGGCTGCCTCGGGGACCCTGCATCCGGGGCCCAGCAGGGAGACCTGAGGCAGCAAGCCACAGAGGGGGAGCCCCAGGGGGCCGAGGGCCTGTCCTGGGCCAGAAGCGCCGGGGAGAGTGGGAAGGCCCCGGCAGGCTGGTCCCGCCCGTCCGATGGGACCTGGGTTCAAACCCCCGCTCACCTCAGGACCCCCAGGCGTCTGCCGAAGCTGCGGGAGCCTCCGAGGCCTGGGGCGCACAGCGGGGCGTGGATGGGACAAGGCGTGAACCGCGCAGCCCCAGGCCTGGTGAGGGTCGGGGGACCCCCCCAGCAGCCACGCGCTTGCCTCCCCCCCCCATTTTAGAGGTGGGAGGCCGAGGCTCAGCCAGGGGCGGGAGGGGGTGGGAGTGGGTGGGGGCAGGCCGTTGCCCCGGTCTCCCCTGGGCCTTCGGTGCCCCTCACCCTGCCTGAAGTGCCGGGGAGGGGCCTGCAGGTTGCGCCTGCCCGTGCCTTCACCCTCGCCGTTTCCCCTGGGCAGATACCCTTCCCGCTGGTAAGGGGCTAAAATCTCTGTGCTCACGCCGACGTGTCTGTGGCATGTAGTTATAGCAGCCTCAGGAAGCCAAGACACTGCTCCAACCCCGGCTAACTCCCGCTTTGCCCTCAACGAGAGCCGCCTCCTCCGGGAAGCCTTCCTTGGATGCTCCCCCCCCCCCCCCCCCGCTGGTGGCTCTCCGAGGAGCCCAGGGTGCGCCAGCAGGGGCCCTTCCCTGCCGGCCAGGGAGGCCCAGGGAGAGTGTGAATCATGCCACCTTCCCAAGGGGACAGCCAGCCCTGGCACCTCAGCTGGGGACCTCACGTCCGGCCAACGGCTGCCTGGCCCGCCCGACGGCCAGCGCCACTCTCTCTGCCGCATGTGCCCTTCCCCCTTCTCCATTCCAGGGGTGGGGGCTCCAGAAATGGAAATAAAACTAGAGTCGGGACCCCTCTGGCCTCGTGGGCAGCCCCTGCAGGGCCGGGCGGCGCTGGACGTCCAGGGGTGGCAGGACCTGGGGCCGGCGGGGGCACGAGGTCCGGCTCGGTGAGCAGGGCTCCTTCCCGGGGGCGTGCTCCCGCGGGGTGGGCTCGCCCCAGCACCCCTGTCCCTCCTCCTCACCTCCCCGCCCTTCCTGGGGTCTCAGGCACATTAGTCGGGGGAGGCTGGGGGGCCACGCCGTCCTGCTCAGGCCTCGGGCGGGCGGTCCCCCTGCCCCGAGCGGCTCGCTCGGTCCCCGCCGGCGCCCGCGGAGCTGCCACCTGCCCAGCAGGCCCCTTCCGTCCTCCCTCCCCACCTGCCTGCAGAGGGGGGGGCTCCGCCTGCGCACCCCAGGCCCACCCAGGCGCGACAAGGAAGATGGAGGCCCGGGGGTCCCCGGCGGCACACCTGGGCCTCCCGGCCCCTGGCCCACCCTCCCCACGGACAGGTGGCCGCGGGAGAAGGTGGCCCTCCTTCCCCGCGCGGAGTCCTGCTGGTGCACCGCAGCCAGCTGGGGGGCTTTGCTCCTGCTTTAATTGCTATTTCCAGGTAGAGGTGGGTGGTAAAAAGAGTTTTTATAGGCAGTTCTTCTGAGAGTAAGGTTGCCAGAGCTAACAAATAAAAATCCAGTACGCTCAGTTAAAATGTGAATTTCACTCGAACAATGAATACTTTTTTTTTTAACTCTAAGTGTGTCCCACAGGATATTTGGGACACACTTAGATTTTCAAAACATTATTCTGTTTATCTGATATTCAAATCTAACTGGGTGTCCCGTGTTTTATCTGGCAACCCTCTCTGGGGATAGGATAGCCCCCAGATTTTGAGGCCCCTCCCTCTCGACCCCACAGCCCCCTTAGATTTAGTGCTGGGGCGCCTACCGGACTGACATTTGTGAGGAAGCCACGCTGTGTTCCCCACCTACATTCTGGCCCCGGATTTGTGCTTCCCTCACCACGCGTGAGGCCCTGGCCACACGAGCCCCTGGTCCCCCGCCTGGTACATTCGGGCCACCTCGCGTGTGTGTACAGGTGGCTCAAGTCCGTATGTGAGAAGAGTCCCCTGCCTGTTGTGCAGTGCACAACCTGTCCAACCGAGCACAGCCGCCGTCTTCCCACTTCTAGCTTTTGACCACGGGGCGTTTTCTTTTTCTCCTTTACTCCCCCAAACTGGACAGCCAAGGACACTATCCCGTCCCCTGTCCCCACCCAAGGAAAACACTAGCAATCTGGGAAGGCACTCAGGCATCTGAAAACAGCCGAGCCCGGCGCCGCGCACAGAAGAGCATTCGACTCGGGGGGGGGGGGGGGGGGGGGCGACCCTTCATCTGCTGGAGGGGCCCCCCCTTCCCGGGCCGGCGTGTGGAGCGGGATGAAAGGTTTCCTGCCCGCCCGCCACATCCTGTCCCAGCCACCGGCCCCCGCCAGCCTCCCCGCCCCAGCCCGGGCGTAATTTTAGCAGCGGAGCCGCGGCGGCGCGTTCTTGGCCCGCAGCCCCGGGGCGGGCGCGCGGCACAGGCGGCCCTTTCCAGGCCGCGCGCCTGGGGCTCCCGGGCTGGGCTCCCCCACGCTCGCCGCTGTGCGGGGCCCCTCCCGGCCTGGCTGGCAGGGTCACTGCCCGCTGCCCCCGGCCTGGCCCCTCGCGGGCCCCCTGAGCCCCGGGAGCCCCGAGGTGGGGGGCAGCCTGCCCGTCCGCGCCCCCCGCTGTGGCGGGTCCTCTGGGTGCGGGGAAGGGAGGAGGGGCGGCGGGGCCACGTGGACAGCGCGCAGCCTCTGCTTCCCTCCCCCAGGCCGGGCAGCCTGCGCCGGCTTTTCAGATTTCAAGGACTTGCCCTATTGCGGGGGCTCTGAGGACCGGGGCGCAGTGCGCGGGCAGGAGGCCGTCCTGGGTGGAACGGACGCTGGCGGCGCACCCCGGCTTCCCCGGGGGAGGACCCGAGGCGCGGCAGGAGGAAGGCCTGGCTCAGGGCCAGCGCTGGAGCCCCAGTCCTCTCGGGGAGCCCCCAGCCTGGTGTTTCTAATCCACCCTCCTGAGCTGTAATTTACATACTGCACTATTGACGAGGGCTCTTGGGGCGTTCACAGAGTGGCCCCATCCCTGCACTCCCTTTGTTTTTTAAGATTGATTGATTGATCGGCCTGCCCCCGTTGTCTGCTCTCTCTGTCCATTCGCTGTGCGTTCCTCTGTGTCTGCTTGATTTCTCTTTGGGAGGCACCAGGAACCGATCCTGGGACCTTCTGACGTAGGAGAGAGGCGCTCAATCTCTTGTGCCACCTCAGCTCCCTGGTCTGCTGTGTCTCTTATTGTCTCTCCTGTGTCTCTTTGTTGCGTCATCTTGCTGCGCCAGCTCTCCTGCGCAGGCCAACTCGCCTTCACCAGGAGGCCCCGAGAATCGAACCCCGGACCTCCCATATGGTAGACGGTAGACGGGAGCCCAATCGCTGAGCCACATCCGTTTCCCACAGCAGTCAATTAAGAATATTTTTATCATCTCAGAAGGAAACCCGGACCCGTTACCTGTCATCCCTCAGCCCCCGCTCCCCCCCAAGCCCTGAGCAACCACTAATCTACTGTCCGCCTCTACAGAGTTCCCTGCAGTGGAACCGCGTGGCAGGCGGTGGTTCTGCCTGGCTTCTTTTAGGCAGGATACTGTTTTTGAGGTTCATCCTATTGTAGTATGTGTTGGTCCTTCATTCCCTCTTTTTTTTTTTCAGGAGGTACCGTGGATTGAACCTGGGAAGCAGATGCTCAACCACTGAGCTACACCCGGGCTGGTACTTCACTCCTTTTCATGACTGAATGATATTCCATCATAAGGATACACATCACATCCTGCTTCCACCTGTGTCAGTGGACAGACACCTTTCCGCTGTTGTGAAAAATGCCACCTTGAACATTTGTGTACAAGGTTTGGGGTGGACATATGTTTTCAATTCTCTTGGGAGCTCCTCTCCTTCTCCGCCTCTCGGCCATGGCACGAGGCAGAGAGGTGGCGCTGCTCTTCGATCCTTTGCCCTGTCACCCGGAGACTGTGTGACCTTTGGCCATTTGCCCAGCCTCTCTGAACCCCATGCCCTAATCTGTGAAGTGAGGGTCTAATTCTGCCCTCATGGGAGTACCGTGAGGATCAAGATGGCAAGAGCTCAGAGGGCAGTGGTATGTGGGCAGGCACATATTCATCTCCCCGGCCAGCTGCCTGCATGCCCTACTATGCACCACCCCATACTGTCCTCAGCCAGCCTTGTTCTGCCTCCAAGGAGCTCGGGCTAACGCAGAGGTTCTCAACCCCCCCCATCCTCCAACAGTGAATGGCCCGGCCCCAACATAAATAACACCAAGGCTGGGAACCCCGGCCTGGTGATGTCACTGTCACTCATCCGTTTTTCACGTGTGTACTTATTTGTGCTGCTGCTGCTTTCCAGGATGGACGTGTGCTAACTAACAAAGCTACCAGCAGCACAATGGGAATTTTTAAAGTGAAGAATTTGATGTGAAAAAAATAGGAGAGTAGGAACAGCCAAAATAGCATGTCAAAGCATGCTACTGTTTCCACAGCTGGGATGTACATTTGGCTCAGAGCTTCTTCCTAGCGGCCAAAGCAAAAAGGGAAACGCGATCAATTTCAAATTCTCACTGTACCAAAGACAAAAACAAATCAAGAGGTCAGGGGAGGGGCATACCCCTGGGCCTGGAGGACTCAGAAGTCTTTCTCTTATGGGCCCTCATACAGGGCCACTGCGGGACAACAGCCAGCTGTCCTCAGCGACAGCCCTATGGGGAACACAATGGCGAGCGTCATATCGTGCCCTCCAGGGCAGGCCCGTGACATAAGGCTGGGGCCTGGCTTGGCAAAGGTGGGCTTCCATTGAGTGGCCATATCGTGGTTTCCTTTCCCAACTGGGGGGCAGACCACAGGGCCCACGCTGTAGGTAGTTCAGAATGGCAACGAGGGCAGGGGCAGCCAGACCACCTGCATTCAAGACTGGGTTTACTACCAAGTAGCTGTGTGACCTTGGGCAGGTCCTTAAACCTCTCTGAACTCAGATGCTTCACATAAAGTGGGGGCAGTAATAGTACCTACCTCACAGGGTTATTGGGAAAATTAAATGAGATAGTATGTGTCCAGGATTGACCCCAGGGCTGGCAGAGGTGAGAGCTTAGTCAGGGTCAACTATTTTTTTCTGTGGCATCCTGGAGTGAAGGTTTTTGTGTGGGAGAAAGTCCTGCAGCCAGGGAGGGTCTGGCCACGGCACAGATTGAGCTTAAAACCTTCCGCGTCTCCTCGTTACGTCCTGGCAGTGTTCAGATGCATCACCCCGGTGCTCCGGCCTCGCTGACTTACCACCACCTTTCTCCTTGCTACACCCACCTTTGTCCTCTGCCCCAGTGATTGTGACTCCAGACGTTGTCACCCTGCCAGGCATTTGCCCTCCGTGCCCTCTGGCTGGAATGCTCTTTTCTCTGTTTGCCTTGCTCATAGAGTACAACTTGTTTTATCAGCCACCCCCCCCTTTTTTTTTAAAGATTTATTTTATTTTATTTTTAAAATTTATTTCTACCCACCCCCTTATTGTTTGCACTTGCTGTGTCTTTAGGAGGTACCAGGAACTGAACCCAGGACCTCCAGTACGGGAGGGAGGCACCTAATCACTTGAGCCATCTCTGCTCCCTGCTTTATTGAGTCTCTCATTATGGCTTTTCTTCTTGTGTCTCTTGCCACATCATCTTGTTGCATCAGCTTGCTGCGCCTGCCCATCACGTCAGCTTGCTGTCTTCTTTGGGAGGCACTGGGAACTGAACCAGGGACCTCCCATGTGGCAGGCAGCAGCCCAGTTGCCTGAGCCACATCCACTTCCCATTAGCCCCTTTATCAAGCCTTTGTTGGCTCTCCCAGTCTCTAGAGAACAATACTCTTTGTGTCCACCTCCCTTCCATACTCCCCTGAGACCTCTGTCAGGTTGCATCATTCATTCATCCCTCAGCTCTTGGGGGCTCCGTTTGCCAGGCACTGTCCTAGCCCTGGGGCATGAGCGGTGAACACAACAGACAGAAATCCCGACCCTCAAGGCCTCTGTGTCTCCAGTCGTTGTGCCCACTAAGTGCTCAATGAACATGCTGAGGATAGCGCCCAACCCGCCTCTCCCCCAACTCCGCGCCCTGAGCCTCGTGACTCAGCCAGGTCCCACCCTCGTTGTGCCTTCCCCCTGGGCTGCTGGCTGGGGACATTCCAGTGTCCGGGTCAGACGGCACCTTGCTTGGCCCTCTCGCCTGCGAGGCCAACGCCTGAGCCTCCCCGTGGTGCCGGAGTGGCCAGCGATGGTCCCCATGGCTCACCCCATGGCTGCGACCTGACCCTGTGCCCCTGCCTCATCTCATTAATCCCCACAAAGTCGCCCCATTGCCATCTCTGCTGTTTGGGGGTGGAAGCAGCAGCTCAGAGAGGTTGTGTAGCTCGCCCCGGGTCACACAGCAGCACGGCCAGGGTGGAACCCAGGCCCTCCCGACGCCCGGGGCCCGTGCGGGGCAGCGGCTGGGCTGCGAGCGCCGTGCGCTGACCCCCTGCGCTGTGAGTTTTATGGGGCAGCTTGGCCGGGTTTGGTGTCCAGTTGTTTGGTCTGACGCTGGCCCAGCTGTGACCGTGGTGGGATTTCCTAGAGGGCATCAGCGCCTATGATCTGTCAGTCCTAAGTAAAGGAGGAGGCCCTGCAGAAGGCGGGCGGGCCTCCTCCACGCCGCCTGAGGCCTGAACAGCCAGCGCTGGGGTTTAAAGGAATTCTGCCTGGAGACAGCAGCCTCCAGCCTGCCTGAGGCTCCAGACCAGGGAACTTGACCTTCCAGCCTCCAGCCTGCGGGTGAATCCACACCTGCCAGGCCCGGGAAGAGCCCATTTCTCACGACACTTCATACGGTGCACACGTATGTGTACACGCAGACACACGTGCTGACGTATGTGCACATACGCGCACCTGCCCCACTCAGAGCCCCGTGTGATGCGCCCCGCAGGGGCAGCCTCAGAGCACACCGGTCCCAGGTCCGGAGGAGCCCCTGCCGAAGGGCGCTGACCCCAAGTGATGCCAGCGGGGGCCCAGTCAGTCCTCCGGGTGCCAGGTGCTCTCGGCGGGAAGGAAAGACAGTGGGTGCTCAGAGCCTGCGCCTGGAGGCCGGGGGCTCAGACGTGAACCCCAGCCTAGCTCTGTGACTCGGACCACCTACTCTACCTTTCTTTTTTTTTTTTTAAAGATTTATTATTATTATTTTTTAATTTATTTAATTCCCCTCCCCTCCCCCGTTGTCTGTTTTCTGTGTCTTTTTGCTGCGTCTGGTTTCTTTGTCCGCTTCTGTTGTCGTCAGCGGCACGGGAAGTGTGGGCGGCGCCATTCCTGGGCAGGCTGCACTTTCTTTCACGCTGGGTGGCTTTCCTCACGGGGCGCACTCCTTGCGCGTGGGGCTCCCCTACGCGGGGGACACTCCTGCGTGGCAGGGCACTCCTTGTGCGCATCAGCACTGCGCATGGCCAGCTCCACACGGGTCAAGGAGGCCCGGGGCTTGAACCGGGGACCTCCCATATGGTAGACGGACGCCCTAACCACTGGGCCAAGTCCGTTTCCCATACTCTACCTTTCTAAGCCTCAGGTCCTTCATCCGTAAAATGGGTTTACAATAGTATCTACTTCTTGGGTAAGTGCAAAAATGAAAGGGGATGCCATATGGAAAGAAAGAGAGAAAGAAAGAAAAGGAAGGAAGGAAAAGGAAACAACATAATCCAATAATTAATAGCCATTATGGTTACCATTCATCATTGTTATTCTTAATAATAGTTTAATAATTAGAATTGTTTAAAATAAAATAAGAGGATTTGGCCACCAGCTTTGGGAGTTGACACTCGTCAGCCCTGGCCTTACCTCCTCCAGGAAGCCCTCCCTGACTGCTCCTCCCAGATGTTCCTGTAGCTTCTACAGCTTTCCCTTGTGCCCTTTACCTGATGACCGTTATAAATGCATTTGGTGATCTCGTGGCAGGGCTGCCTCCTCGCTGGACTCAAAGCCAAGGTCTTGGCCACTGCGTGTTCTCCAAGGACAGCCGCAGTGACTGAGAGTTAGTCATGATGTAAAAAGGCTCGTTGAGTGACTGCGCGGGGCCACGGGGCCGAGATGCCTCGGCTCCTCCCGCGGGGAGGGAGGGCAGGTTGGGGGTTCCTCCACGCAGGGCGCCGCTGGGGCGGGAGGTGCGGGTGGGGCGTCTGCGGAGAGCGGCGGGACCCGCGCCCTGGAAACTGCCCCTCGAATGCTGGGTTCCCCCGCCCCGGGTGTGCGTGGGGGCGGGCGCAGCCGCCGAGCGCAAGCCCGTGGCGCGCGCAGGTTCCCGCACCTGCCACTCGAGGGCTGCGCGCGGGAAAAGGGCAGCACCAGCGCCAGGCGCCCTGCACCTGCCGCTCCCAGCCGGCCGCGCTGCGGGACCCGCGGCCCGCGCTCAGCCCGCTCAGCCGCCCTCGCCTCCTGTTAAAATGCGTCAGATCAAGGAGCCCCTCCCGGGTGCCCAACTGGGGTCTGCGCTCTGACGAGGCCAGCCTTTTTTTTTGTCTTTATTTTTATTTTTTTAAATGTTACACTCAAAAAATATGAGATCCCCGTATACCCCCCACCCCCTCACCCCTCTGCTCCCATAACAACCTCCTCCATCATCATGGGACAGTCCTTGCACTTGGTGAACACATCTCTGAGCACCGCTGCACCACATGGATTATGGTTTACATTGTAGTTTACACTCTCCCGCAGTCCACCCAGTGGGCCACGGTAGGACATACAGTGTCCAGCAACTGTCCCTGCAGCACCACCCAGGACAACTCCAAGTCCTGAAAATGCCCCCACATCACATCTCTTCTTCCCTCTCCCTGCCCTCAGCAGCTACCATGGACACTTTCTCCACATCAGTGCTACAATTTCTTCCATTACTAATCAAAATTGTTCCACAGCAAAACACCAGTAAGTCCACTCTAATCCATACTCTATTCTGCCCTCCTGTGGACCTTGGAATGGTGATGTTCACTCCACCTCTATTTCAAGAGGGGGCTTAGATTCCACACGGATGCTGGATGCAATCCTCCTGCTTGCAGTTGTAGGCACTCTTGGCTCCCTGGTGTGGTGGTTGACCTTCTTCACCTCCCTGTTAGCTGGTCGGGGTAAGTCCAATAAACCAGAGGGTAGGACTGCAGAAGGATCCAGCCATTCTGGAGGACAGTTTGGCGGTTTCTCAAAAAACTAACCATAGATTTGCCATATGACCCAGCAATACCACTGCTGGGTATATACCCAGTAGAGCTGAACACAAGGACACAAACCAATATATGTACACCAATGTTCATAGCAGCATTGTTCACTATCGCCAAAAGTTGGAATCAACCCAAATGCCCATCAACAGATGAGTGGATCAATAAAATGTGGTATATACACACAATGGACTACTACTCAGCTGTAAGAACAAATACCCTACAAACACACGTGATAACATGGATGAATCTTGAGAACCTTATGTTGCGTGAAGCAAGCCAGGCATTGAAGAACAAATACTACATGACTTCAGTGATATGAACTAAGTAAACCAAGCTGCCTCAGAGAGCTAGAGACTGGAAGATAGGCTTACAGGAATTTGGGGGGTAGAGGAAGGTTGTGAGCTGACACCTACCTGGGTGAAATCTATGATCAGCTGGAGGTAAGTATTTGCAAAGGGAAGGGATAAAGTGGGGGCTTTGGGATACCTCTGGGTGAGGTTTTATGGGCTTGAGGGGGGCTAGGGATGGGAGGATGGGTCAGATGACCCAAGAAATTGGGGGGAGCGTGGGGGAACATATGAACATAGGAGATTGTCAGGTATGTGGTTGAGAGTATAATGTTGAGAAAACCTTTTAAATATAATAAGGAAGGTTACCTGTTTAATATGCTTAAAGAGGTCAGCTTTTATTATTCTTTATCCTTTATTCCCGCAGGGAGGCCATTGGCCATGCCCATTGGCCAGAGCACCAGCGCTGGAAACAACGAGCAGGATCCCGATTTGAACAAACCAGAGAAAAAGAAAAACTCTCCGAGGTAGCGGGAGAGTGTGAGCCCTGCCTGCACGACAGCGGACGGTGTTCAGAAATTATTGCGGATTTTTCAGGTAGGTCGTGGTTTTGTGGTTATGTTTGTAAAAGGAGTCCTTGTCTTTTCCAGGCACACGCTGAAGTGTTTACAGGTGAAATGGGATGATGTTAGGGATTTGCTTCAAAGGAATCCAGTCTGTGATTCTAAAGTTATCCCAAAACAAAAAGTTCATTTACAGCAGCACAACCTGTGCACGTGATTAACACCACCGAACTGTATGCATGACGGTGGTGGAAATGGGGATATTTTTGTTGTGTATATGTCACCCCCGACATTTTTAAAAAATTGAGGACCCCCCCAAAAAGGTTTACTTTCATAATTTAGGGGATGGTTGGACAACACTGCGAATGTAATAAATGCCACTGAATTGTCTGCCTTAAAATGATTAATTTTGTCATGGGAATTTCGCCTCTATAAAGCGGTTTTTTTTTTCATCTGGTGGCCGAGGGGACCATGGGTCACAGGTGACACCCGCTGGTCCACAGGCTGATGGTTCTGAGGCGGGCGATGGGTCCTCGGGGCTGTGACACTACCACGCCACCCTCTGTGCGTTTATAGCTGCTCGTAATCACAAGTTTAACAAAAACGTGGTCCTTCTCCATGGCAAACGCCGCCCCTGCTTGAGGACGGCTGTGAAGGGAAGGCGGAGGGTGGGCCGGCAGCCGGCCTGGTGGTCTGCACTGCGGAACAGGGGAGAGCTTGGTATGGGAGATTCACGCTTAATATATAAAACACACCATTTGCCTTTTGAAAACCATTTCTAAGTGCGCACTTCAGGGGCGTTCAGCGTACTCACGACGTCGTCTTCCCATCACCACCATCCGTTACCAAAACGCTTTCATCACTCCAGACCAGCCTCTGCACCCACTGAGCAGACACCCTGCTCCCAGGTGCCACGCTCACCCCTGGCACCCTCTCACCGAGAGCGTGCCCTTGCCTGCTCTAGGTATTTCGTATGCATGGGAAGACACGATATGTGGACTTGGGTGTTTGGCGGATCTCCCTCGTACGCCGTCTTCAAGGTTTGTCCGCGGTGTAGCTTGTACCCGAATGGCCTTCCTTTGAAAAGCTGTCACACCGTGTGCACGACACACAATCCCCCATTTCCACCCCTTTCGAATATAGATAGTTCAGTGCTGGTCACCACGTTCGCGATGCAGTGCTCCCCTGACCAAGACTGCCCTTCACCGCGAGCAGAAGCTGCACCAGGGAAGCAGCAGCCCCCAGCCCCCGCCCCGCCCCCGGGACCCGCCGCCTGCTTTCTGCTTGTGAATTTGCATAGTCCAGTATTTCATGTAAGTGAAACCGTACACTCTCCGGCCTTTGTGTCTGGCGAGCTTCACTCCACGCGCCGCCTTCAGGCTCACCCGTGCTGAAGCACGGACCAGAACTTTCTTCCTTTTTATGGCTGAAAAATGTTCCACTGCACGGATGTGCTGCGATTTGTTTGTCCCCTCGGCCGTGGATGGACACGCGCTCTTCTTTCCTTCCCCCCCCATCCCCTCGTCTCCCTTTCTTTTCTCTCTCTCTTCCCCCCCCTCCCCCCCCCCCCCCCCCCCCCGCTCTCCTTTCCTTATGTTTCGCCCCTGCTCTCCCTCTCCCTCCTCCCTGCTCTGGTACAGGCGGGGACAGGGCCTGCCACCCGGGGACCAGAGAGAGGGCCGCCGACTCGCCTCCCTCTCCGCCTCCGTGAAGCCGCGGGCAGGGGCCTCCCTGGAAGCAGGAAGGGGAGCCTTTCCAGCTCAGGGGGCCCTGATGGCACAGCCGGCCCTGCGTGGTGCCCGCCCGTCCCCCACCCGGGACAGGGGGCGCCTCGGCCTCCCTGCCCAGCCCCTGCCCAGCCTCGGGGCGCCTCCTGGCAGCCGTGCGGGTCAGGCCCGCGTCCCACACCCCGGCCCCGAGAGCACCCCGTTGGGACCCGCCGCCCCCGTCCTGGTGGGGGGGGGGTGTCCCCCCGCGCCCTCGTGGCCGGCGGTGGCGTCTTCTCGCGCCCAGGCCAGTTCCTGGAGTGGGGGAGGAAGCGCCCGCCCCCCCTTCCTGCCTTGGTCCGGCTTCCTGGCACAAGGCAACGTGTCACAGATGCTTCCCGTCCTGCCGCGGCGGGGGCGGTGGTGACTTCACCGCAGAGGCGGCGCGTCCTTGCCAAGGCCTGGCCCGGCCCTTTCCAAAAACGCTTTGGCAGGGGGTTTCAGATCCTGGAAATGTCCCCGTGTTCTCTCCAGCAGGAACGCTTCTGGGACTTTACACAAAGGAAATCATTCTTTAAAAAAAAAAAAGGTCACACGCAGAGATGTCCCTTGCAGCCACATGTGTGAGGGGACATCGTTGGACGTGACATCTTTCCTAATCGCTTCGAGAATCACGAGGTCACCGTGCAAGGAAGGGAGCTGGGACAGTCCCTGACGGACGTGGGACACGTGGGAGGTGTTATCCCGCAGGCTGGAAGCAAGGCTGCCCCCCCGCCAGGGGCTCAGGGCAGGCGGGGGCGGCTCCCACCGTCATTTGTCCCTGCGCCCGGGAGGGGCCTGCGCGGTGGCTTCATCCGGGCGAGGTGGGCTCCAGCCCCCCAGCTGCCCGCCCCGGCCCCATCTTCCCTACCTCAATGGAAGGCTGCAGCGGGGGGGCCTGCCCCACTGTCAGCAAGGAAAACTGCCCTCTTCAGGGTGTTGTCCTTTCTGGATGACCCCGTGGGTTTCTAGAGGCGACGGGAAGGACATGTAGAAGAAAACCAGGGAGACCCCCGAGCCCCGCAGAGCAGAGCCCCTCTGGGAGCGGATCTGGTCTTTTCATGTCAAAAGCATGTCGACAGCTCAACTAGCACCCCTCCGCCCCGTAGAATGAGGTAGGGACGTATATATATATATATATATTATTTTTTTCCTAAAAAGTTTAAAGGGTCTTTATTTTATTGCAAAAGCAATACATGCTCTTTTTTTTTTTTTTTTTGAAAACCCCAATAAATAATAGAAAACTGTATAATGGAAAGCTCCCGCCGGCCACCCCTCCTCCTTTTTGGAAGGAGCAGCCTCTTCCCTGTCTGACCCTGTCTTGTAGATATTTTCCATTTCGGCATCTTCAAACTTTTTTTTTTTTTTTAACTTTTCGTTGTCACATACAATTCAAAATTTCCCCATCCTAGCCATCCTTCAAACTCCTTTTTTTTTTTTTTTTTTTACTACAACCCACAGGGAGAAGATTTCACATCGCAACCCGGAACACCCAGACCTGCAGCTCACGCGGAACCGAAGCGCGCGTGTTAGGAGGCAGTCACTGCTCCCGGAAGGCAGCCTGGGATTGTCTGCTCTGGTCTGTGCCATTCGACTCCACTTTATTAAAGAAGAAAGGTGGTTGGTCATACCCGGGCCCGAAGGCTCCCTGCCGCCGAGGGGGGTGGCCGGCAGCCAAGCACCTGCCCCGGCAGATGGCACACCTGGCAGCGGCGCACGGCCTGCCCGCCTTGTCCTGCAGCTTGCTTCGTTCGCACTTGGCGGGGACGTCAAAGGCCACTTGCTGAACCTGGACGGAGAGGGCTCCCCCGGCGTGAGCCTGCTCCTTCTTCACGGCCGGTTGTTTTGTCTCCCCTTTGGGGCAGTCACCTGTCCTGCCCAGGTACAGGGACATCTCTGCCGGGAGTTCCCGTGTGGAATCGCAGGGCACAAAGCCCGCACCCGTTAGATGCCTTGATGGTGGCTTCGAATGGCCCAGGTTGGGGCTCGTTGAGGTGCACATCTGGGGACCCATTTGCTCCCGCCAGGGTACTTTCCATCCCATAACCACACAGGGCTTCTCTCTGTTGTTTCACAACCTGCTTGTGAGGCTGGGAAAGACCTGACCTGGGCTTAGAAATGACGCGCGCCCCTGAGCACTTCACTTTTTCTCCTGTCGCTTCCTCTTTGGTCAGGGCCGGTGGAGGAGGGGACCCCGCCAGCCCTGGGTCCAAGGGCTTCCTGGCAGCCTGCCTTCTCTCCCGCTCTCTGGCTTGGCTGTGAGGGCTCTGCCTGTCTCCACACACGTGCACACAGGAGACCACGAGTGCAGTGAATTCTAGGTGCCGTCTTGGGTTCAAATTCGCTTCTGCCCCTTATGAGTAGGGCAAGCCGGGGGTGCCTGGGCTGCTTCTCCATTCATAAAACGGGGGTTACAGTTCCTACTAGGGAAGAAGGAGCCAAGAACAGGTAAGCACGCAGGCTTCAGAGCAGGGCAGTCTGCGTTCGAATGTGGGCGTCACGCTAGCTGTGTGACCTTAGGCCAGCTCCTTGCCCTCTCTGTCTCGAGTTCCTCATCTGTAAAATGGGGATAATAATAGTGCCTCCTTCATAGGGCTCTCGTAAGGATTAAGTGAATGAATATATACGTGTGATCACTATGATCGTTGAGAATGACGGATGAGTTATCTATTTTTGTGATCACCTGTTGTCCGTCATTTATTTTTTTGAAAACAGTTTTATTGAGATATAGCTCCACACCACATGGTCCATCCAAAGGGTACAATCGACGGCTTTTTGTGTGATCACCCGTCATTTATTTTAATTCACGTTTCTTACTAATTATGGTAATAGGAAGAGAGACACCTAGATGATAAGCTTATTTATACTATTTCAGCCATCTTTGAATGTAAGATCTACACCATTGCCTTGATGTAATCTAACCCACACAGTGTGGAACAAACATCTGTCCTGAAACCCATCCTAGCAGGTGAAGCCAGAGTAAGCTCCTTCTGGGTTTTCATTTAACTCTTAGCCATGACATGGCGCTGTGGCACTGGCCCAAGGAGGTGAGGCAGTGAGGGGCCAGGATACTAGTCTTCCCACTAGTTCTGATCTGTCAGCCTTTTACTTACCTGTGTACTCCGTTTACAGAATGAAGGTGGATATATAATTTTTCAAAGGTTGGTTTAATACAGTTAACCACCTCCCCCCCCCCCCACAAATGAAAAAGGAATGATGGGTTGTCACAAAGATTGAACAGGACGATGCATCTAAAGACGACTCCCGCTGTGCCTGGCAGTAATAAGCACAATCTTGTTGGAGAAAGTATGGTTTTCAGAAGAGAATATTCTTGGCTGAGAGCGCCATCAGTCTGGTAACTAGCATTTGGGCCTGGCTCGGTCAGGCAGGCCTGGTCTGGGAGAAGAAAATCTGGGGGTGGGCAGGATGGCTCTCAGGGGCCCCTGCCCCATTTCAGTGGCCCCAAGAAGGTATGTGGGGTGGAGGGGGACAGTGGGGGACGGATGGGGGTGCAACCTGATCTCAGGGGTGGGTAGAAGGAGAAGCAACCTTACGTACCCCTCGTTGTAGGTACCCTGCAGGTAACGGGGCCCATGACCCCCAGGGGTTGGGGGGCGGCCGGGGCTCCTTCCCTCCCCAGGACATTCTGTCCAGACCAGCTTCTCGCTGTTTACTTACTGACGCACGCGGGGGCCCAGGACACATCGGTGGTAACGCACAGCGAGCCCCGCCTCCCCGGAGCTGGCATCTAGCTGGGAGCCACGGAACACTAAACACCTGTGAGTCGTGAAAAGGTGGCCGGTGCCACGGAAAAGAACCAAGTGCAGGGAGCAGAGCAGGGGCTGGGGGATGGAGGGAGCAGAGTGTGAGTCAGAGAGGTGGTCGGGGTGGGCCTGGCTGAGAAGCACACGTGTCAGCAGAGGTTTGAAGGAGGGAGCGGGCCACGTGGATACCCGCCGGGGACCACAGCCGGCCCCCCGGGGCTCGGCCCGATGTCTCCCAAGACCTCGGGGCCCTGGGGACGCCCAGCGGCCAAGGCCCTCGATTTCCCAGATGCCAGAACAACGGGTATTTTTCGCCGCCTTCAGGACACAGCCTGGGGCGCCTGCTGGCCTGACATGAGTTTGGTTTTCAAGGCCTTGGGGCGTGACCGAGACGTCTCCCAAGTCCTGCTGCCTCGGCAGCTTTGGTCTCCGGCTCCCCATAGGGGACGGGTCCTTGTCCCTAGGAAGACGGGTGCTTGGTCCGACCTCCCCGGAGACTCTCCCCTGAGATGCCGTCATCGGACCTAGGGCAATCTGCCCACCAATGCTCTTTTTGTCGTCTCCTGCAATACCATGTGGCCTCAGTATACACCAGAGGATGGCCAGGAAAGGCCATTAAATGGGACTCTCGATGACAAGCGCGCACCTCAGCTGGGGCTGTTATGTAAGAGAGAGGGGACGTGGATGGGATCCCAAATGTCCAACTTTTCATGGCTCTATCGCAAAGTAAAGGCTGCAGGGCTCTTGCCGCACAAGCAGCTCTGCCACCTTCAGAAAAGGAAGACATCCTCCGTGACGCCCTTCTCAGCTGTCCACCTTCACACGACCCTGTCCCCGACCCCGAGGCACCCAGAGGCCCCCGCCCCTTACATCCGGGCTCCGGTCCCACGGGTCACACACAAAGCAGAGAGTCTCTCTCCGTCCAGCGAAAAACGCCGCGGGACTGTGCCCCTTGCGAGAGGCAGCTAACGGGGTGCAGCCCCCCGAGCAGCCCCGATCCGGCTCATCAGCCGCCCAGGCTTCCCCGGGTCCCCCAGCTCCGTGCCCAGCAGCTGCCCGGGGACTTCCCTGGGAAACTGAGGCTGGAGGTTCCAGGCCAGGTTCCTGCCGTGGGCGGACACTGAGCGCTTTGTGTGAAGGTGGCTCTGAAGCCAGGTAAGGGTGTGACGTTCTGTCTTCTAATCTGCGCTGACCTTCACTTGGTCAGTCTGCTGGTGCCGAGCAGCTGGTAAATCGGTTTGGGTCGGCCTGTTGAGTTTGTGTTTGGAGCTGGGGAGCCTGCTGGCCTTGAGGAGCTCCTGAGCTGGGCGCCGCATCTTCAGGACTTCTTCTGGCCTCTCCAGCCATGGGAACCTCTCGGAATGGGCCGCTGTTTCTCCTCCAGGCTGTGTATTAGAAAATTGGTCTAAATTCCGAAGGGACCTCTTGAGAGCTAGAACATGCTTTCCCATGGCAACGTGGCCTGGCCACAGTATAAATTGGATGACGGTGAAAAGTCACTTAAAAATGAGTCTTTAAATGTCAATACTCTCTTGCATTTGGATTTGTTTTGTCAAAGAAATCACAAATGGAATTAGTTTAACTGCTGGAAGAGTGGGAGGACTTGCCAACGTCAATGTTCCCTGGTTTGTTTCTGTGAATTCTAATTGGATCTGGAGAGCCACAGTAATAAAATTGGCGCTGGGAGCAGGTGTAGCTCAGTGGTTGAGCACCTGCTTCCCATGTACAAGATTCTGGACTCAATCCCTGGTACCTTCTAAAAAAAAAAAATTGGTGATGTTAAAGTTTAGTAACCTTTGAACTGAACAACTCGGTAAAGGGAAAAGAGGAAAAAACCAGAAAAATGCTGGCAGCTTTGGTAGGCCTGCCATTAAATCATAGCTTAGCCCCGATAGCAGCCAGTCTCTTCTGCCAACTTGCCTCCCAAAAACTGTTTCAGAAATGTGTCCTTGTCAGTGTTTCAGAATATATCTCTCTAAAATACTGACAAAATAGTTTTAGTTGCATAGTTGGCAAACAGAAATGCCCAGTTTCTTTTGAAGTGAAAATGGAGCTTGAACTTGCAACCGAGAGTTAAGAATTAACAAAGAATCGAGTACTCTTGAAAGAGGCCATATTTTAGTCAGCTCTATGTTGGCGTCTCTGGTACCTCTGTACTGGCACGTGGATTTAAAAGCTATTTAATCGTGACAGAATGGTGATTGTACTGCCCCCAATTTGGGTGGTGGAGGATGAAAATTCTGGCTCTCTTTACCTCTAAGCTGAGGTTTCTCAATGCTTCATTTCTAGAAGTGCTACACTTCTGAAGGTCCAGGATGCGCTAAATTTAGCAACTTTTTTTTTTTTTTAAGATTTATTTATTTAATTTCCCCCCTCCCCTGGTTGTCTGTTCTTGGTGTCTGTTTGCTGCATCTTGTTTCTTTGTCCGCTTCTGTTGTCCTCAGGGAGCGGCATGGGAAGTGTGGGCGGCGCCATTCCTGGGCAGGCTGCTCTTTCTTTTCACGCTGGGCGGCTCTCCTCACGGGCGCACTCCTTGCGCGTGGGGCTCCCCCACGCGGGGGACACCCTTGCATGGCACGGCACTCCTTGCGCGCATCAGCGCTGCGCATGGCCAGCTCCACACGGGTCAAGGAGGCCCGGGGTTTGAACCGCGGACCTCCCATGTGGTAGACGGATGCCCTAACCACTGGGCCAAAGTCCGTTTCCCAAATTTAGCAACTTTTTAATCAAGCTGAACATCAAGTATGATTGTTTTCAAATACCTGAATTTTTAAAGTCTAAGCAGCGGACATTAAAATAAAATTTCTTGCTAAATGTAACCATACAGTTTATTCCACAAAATGTTACTTAACAAGACTGAGGTGTTTTAAAGAAAGTTATTTCCATGTATCATTTAAAGATTTGAATTTTCTTTAAACTGGAAAGTGACTTTGCCTTAACTTCTGTGGTAGACAGGTTAGGGTTGACGGAGACCGGCCCCTGGGTTGGCATGAGCGGTTACGCAGTGACCGTGCCTCGGTCATGGCTAGTTTTACCGAGGAAGCATACGGTAGGACAAGAACTAGCAGCGGTGTTTGTAATACACCTTCAAGATCTTAAACAGTTGATCTTTTTTTCCGATTGTTGAGAAGTCCCGTCATTGCAAATAGTCCCCGCTATATTAAATACGTGCGCTTGGAAGTGCCGCTTTGCCTGCACCATTGTAAAGGATCAGAACGAGTTGAAAAGGTAATCTTGATGAGAAAAATCTGATGAAAATTACTGATATATTACAAACGTTGCTGTTGAACTGGAGGTAGATAAACTACGTGGCATGGTTTGAATTTTATTTTAATTTGTTGACCTTTTTTCTTTTTCTCATTCCCTTGTGTTGAACTGATTCTGCCTCTTCATTGCAAAAGGAAATTGGAAAGTCTTATTGAAAACCTTCAAAGATTTTCATACTTTCTTATCTAATGTGAAAAGATTTTGAAGTTAAATATGGAAAGCAGAACCTGGCAGTAGCTTCAAGTGAAAGTGCAAAACGATCTAGTAAGTAAAATCATGTATAACTAGGCACTATTTATCCTGCCGGAATACATACCTGCTGCATTTGGCTATTTCCTTCAGAGCGGTTGTCGTTATTCAAGTACACAGCAATGCATACAATGCTAATATTTTTCAAATACCTATAAAAGGAATATGGGGGTTTATTTCTCTGTTGTCAAATCGTTAAAAAAAAAATCAGAATTATTTGACATTTTCAACCCAAATTAATGAACACTGTAAAAAGAGTTGGCGCGGCAAGCTCTAAGATGCAGTGATTCTTTAATGTTGTATTCTTTGGTAGAGGAGGAAATGAGGTGATGTCACGCATCTTCATGACCAAAATAACAAACCCTGTGAGGCCAAGTCATTGGGTTGTTTTGTTTTTTAAGATTTATTTATTCATTTCCCCCATTCCCCTCCTCCCGCCCTGCTGTTTTTGCTGTCTGTGTTGTCTTCTCCTTTTCTCTCCTCTAGGATTCACTGGGATTTGATTCTGGAGACCTCTGATGGGGAGAGAGGTTCCCTGTCATTGCACCCCCTCAGTTCCTGGTTTCTGCTGCGCTTCACCTTCACTCTCCCTTGTCTCTCTTTTGTTGTGTCATTATCTTGCCGCGTGACTCACTTGCGTGGGCACCGGCTCACCACACGGGCCCTTGCGCTCACCACGTGGGCACTCACCCGGGCACTGGCTCGCCACGTGGGCACTTGCGCGGGCACTGGCTTGCTGCGCGGGGACGCTTTCTCTTCTTCTTTTTCCACTGGGAGGCCCCAGGGATTGAACCCAGGTCCTCCCATATGGTAGGTGGAAACTCTATCAGTTGAGCCAAATCCACTTCCCAGTCACTGGTTTTTTGTTTGTTTGTTTGTTTGTTTTTCCACGATTTATTTTTATTTATTTCTCTCCACCCTCCACCCCCCATTGTCTGCTTTCTGTGTCCATTCGTTGTGTGTTCTGTGTCCATTTGCAGTCTTGTCAGTGGCACCGGGAATCTGTGTCTCTTTTTGTCACGTCAGCATGCCGTGTGTGAGGCACCACTCCCGGGCAGGCTGTGCTTTTTTTTGCGCAGGGCGGCTCTCCTTGCGCGTGGGCACGCTCCCCTACGCAGGGGACACCCCTGCGTGGCAGGACACTCCTTGCGCGCATCAGCACTGCGCGTGGGCCAGCTGCACACGGGTCAGGAGGCCCTGAGTTTGAACCCTGGGCCTCCCATGTGGTAGACAGATGCTTTCTCAGTTGAGCCAAATCCACTTCCCTCATTGTTTTTGTTTTTTTAAAGATTTATTTATTTATTTATTCCCCCCCCCCCGCCATTGTCTGCTCTCTGTGTCCATTCGCTGTGTGTCCTTCTGTGACCGCTTCTATCCTTATTAGCAGCACTGGGAATCTGCATCTCTTTTTGTTGCGTCATCTTGTTGTGTCAGCTCTCCCTGTGTGCGGCACCATTCCTGGGCAGGCTGCACTTTCTTTTGCGCTGGACGGCTCTCCTTACGGGGCGCACTCCTTGCACGTGGGCCTCCCCTGCACAGGGGACACCCTGCGTGGCAGGGCACTCCTTGCGCGCATCAGCACTGCACGTGGGCCAGCTCCACACGGGTCAAGGAGGACCGGGGTTTGAACCGCGGACCTCCCATGTGGTAGGCAGATGCCCTATCCACTGGGCCAAGTCCACGTCCCCCTCATTGGTTTTTAATAACGATAAATCCTTTTTCCCTGAAGGCAGTGCATATTGGAGCTTGATTTGTATATGGTTAAAGCCAGATGTAGTTATTTGCTTTATTTGTCACCTGAAAGTACGAAGCTCAGCAGCTGCAAACAGGAAAATAAAAGGTGGTCACTTCTTAATAGCAACGGTGCACAGCTAATCATTATAAATGGACTGGTACATTCTAAGGTAGTAAATCGAGACCAGCAGGGTGTGTTGTGCTGCTTCCATCTGTACTAGGTCAATACACTGGAATTATTGCTTACCCTGCAACAGTCTGTTGCATCAAGTTGAAACCTTGCTCTGATGTGATTTTTATAGCATTCTTTTTTTGATTAAGTAAAGGTGATATGACAAATAGTAGCTATATAATGGCCAAAAGAAAAAAAAATTCCTGATATTACTTTGAGATTTTTCCTTTCAGACAAAAACGGGAGTAATTACAATAGAAAATTGTGATTATGTGTATAGACCGCTGCTATGTTATGCCCAGTTAATATGTGGCTTTCATCAATTTAAAAAAAATTTCTTTGCTTTCCCCCAGCAGTATCTCAAGTTGTAGAATCAGAGATACAGCCATCACAAATAATATTTTAACTTGTAAAATTGTGTGATGATGCTTATTTGGAAATGTGGGAAGGAATCTGGCCCTGTTTCACCAGAAATGAATTTAAAGTAGGTTTGTTTGTTTGTTTGTTTTTTAAAGACTTAATGCCATCGCGTTTCTGATCAGTCCCTCCCATAATTGCATCACTGTCACTAGCAGGTAGCAAAAATCTTTTTATGTTGCTGTATTACCTTTCAAGATTTCTGCAGTTTTCACTTAAAATTGATTTCACTTTATCACAAGGGCAACAGGTGACTAATTGTGCCTGCATATGTTAGTTGTGAATTTTATGTGCTTTGTAACCTATTACACAGAAAGCAGCAGACAATTGAACATTTAAGGGGAGTGCTATCACCTGCCAATTCACAAAATGGGAGTTGCTTAAGGGTTTTTGTTTTCTTCTTTTCATTAAGACTGGAATCAAGCTTACATGTAAACTATTGGTAATTTAAGTTTCCTTTTGTGTCACTCAGTGTAACACTGTCTAATTTGAAAACAAATGTATGCTATGAAAAATGAAGATTTAGGCACTGTTCAATTTTTCTTTTGATTTTGTTTAACATTTTCTGTAATAATGCAAAAAAATAATGATTACAAAATCATTATATAGATGCCTTTATATTATAAAATAGCAAAAGGATAATATCTGAAATTGCTGAAACTGGCTGGATTTAGCGTAGACTTGCTGTTGTGGTGGTAATTCTAAATGGAATTTACCTTTGTTTATCGTTATTTCAAGACTAGCCTCACCCTTGCGTACACTTACTGTTGTGATGGTAATTCTAGACTGAATTTACCCTCCTTTCTTTCAGAACTGGGCTCTCCCTTCTGTGTACTTGCCATTGTGATGGTAACCGCTTTACTCAAGTCACAACAACTTCTGCTCCCCTTGGTTGGAGGAAGGCAGATTGAAGACAATCTCTTTTCCCGGCCTTGGGAACACAGCTGGGTCTTCTAGGTTCTTGGCTACAACTCCTAAAAGAATTTAAAAACTTGCCAGTTTAATTAGTTTACTGGGTTTACTGAGAAACGAGAGAAAGGGAAAATTATACACCCGAGAGGTAGATGCAGGCCTGGGGTGGGTGGGGGCTGCCTTTATCACAGCCGTTCTCCCCCATCCCCTTTCCTAGCGTTGGGGAGGGGTCCCAGCTGTTTGATGTTCTGATTGGTTGCCTTTCAGTCCTCAGGGGACAAATGGTTTGGAGTTATCCAGGACTTCCTCTTGAGCCGGGAAGTTCCAAATGGGACCTTGTGGCCAGGTCTCCGCAGGCTCTTCCCAGCTTTGTTCTCAGCTGCCTCCTCTCAGGGGGTTTACGGGTGGGGTCTCACGGCCTCGTCCTCTGCCAGGTCCCAGCTGTGCTGGGATGTCTTCCCTCATCTTCCCTCATTCCCTGTACTAACCTGCCTCACGTACGATAAACCTGCTTTCTCACGACCATCCCAGCCTGGACTCCAGTCCATCTGCCTGGGGTAAGAACCCAGAGGGAGCCCCGCAGGCACCCCAAGTGGCACCCCACGACCTCGGAGGAGCTCACTGCTGGGTGGAATCTCGACCCTCAGGGCAGGACGTCCGCTCTTCCAGTCCAGCGGCTGCCGGAGTCCTGTTATCTCCAAGAACTGAGGAGGGGGGCATCTCCCACCCCACGGGTTGAGGATCCTGAAAGCAGCAGGTCCGAAGGGAAAACAGTTTTCCCTGAGACTTCGGTGATCTTGGGTAGCGATTGGTAGTGCTCATCTGAGATCTATCAAAGTTGAAATGAGAACTAAGCAGAGCTCTGAAGTAAAGGAAAAGGTTGTTGATGGTATATTAAAGCTTTGGGAACAATTTAGTGATAAGTCAATGGTTAAAAAGGATGAAATTTTTGTGCAAAACTGTGTGGTTACAGGGCAGATAAAAATAAACAAATAGCCTTCAAAGATCTGTTGAATATAATGTTATTTTACCGTTAAACTTATTTTGTAAGAATGAAAATTGTAAGTAAATCAGTGAGCTGTGTGTTTTTGCTTGTGTGTCTAACTCTCTATTTGTGTCTATTTGTTCAGTGTATATTTTCATACTTCCATATGTTAATATCAAATTAATAAATAAAAATTCTTAAAAGAGCTCTCTTCAAATTGTTAAAAATTAAATAAGCACTTAATATGTAAATGAATATTCTTGGAGCCCAAATTAGAAAAGCCAAGCCAGATAGAAAGGTCATATAAAAATCAAAATAGAAAAACTGTTAGAAGTTTTTCCTAAGCCTCTAAAACTACCCTGCAACCCAAGGCCTTCTCTTTGAGAGAGCTATGGGAGAAGGGCTAAGTGTGATAAGATAGAGAAATATAAGTTTAGCTTAAAAGTCTCTACTAAGCCAGGAAATGAAGAATAATTAGGAGAGAAGAAATGTTACAGAATAAACCTTGGTTTGCATCATTTGTCCTGTAGTTCCCCAATTTAAACCTTTTGACAGCCTTGGGATGAAAGTAATTAAGAATCCAATTGCCAAATTTCGGTAAGTAAAGAAGAAGTCCTTGAAAAATTTTTCTGAATTATGATGAAAACAAATTAAACAATTTTAAGTGTAGCCCAGAACCTGGCAGTCAGTATGCTTTTGAGGTTGTTCACAATTTTAGAATATTATATAAAAAATGAGGTTTTAACTTCCTGTGGAGGAAAGAAAAAAGAACATTTATTGTATAAACTATAATTGTAACAATTTTATTTGACTTGGGTGTAATCTCCCTAGGTTTATAGGATATTAATAAAAGAAATTAGCATTATATCTATTAGATCTTTAAGATGATCAAAATTGTTTGTGCTTAATAAAATTAAATTAAAGAAGAAAATATAGATTTGTTCTAAAGTAAAATGGCTAGTTTCCACAGGACAGAATGAGAGATGTAAAACAAGACTTAAAGAGATAAAGTAAATTTCATTGGTTGTTAACTGTAATTTAGTAAGCTTATTTAAAGGTGAAGTAACTACTCTTTGTGGTTATGGTTGGTTATGGGAAGTTTGTAAAAGGATTTTCTAAACTTAAGTATTTCAATGGCTAATTCCAGAAAGCCATTATTAAATAGAAACTGTGAATTCATATTGATAACAAAAAAGTAACTTCACAACAGAAAAACCTGTCAGAAGCCACCTTAATCTGCATATTAAGGTGGTGATAGTGTGGAATGAATGGAGCTTAGTGGTAGAGCATGTGCTTTGTATGTATGAGGTCCAAGGTTCAATTCCCCATACCTAATAATAGTAATAATATGGTGGTAGGGGGTATTGCACTGGGAATCTTAGGTTTTCATAAAATAATTAAGAAAGCAGTTTTTCCTGTACTGCTGAAGTAAAATACCTGTTAATTAACATAATAATGGTAAAGGTATAAAATTAAAAAGTGAAGTACTAAAATAGTTACTCTTATTTAATATGCTATAAATGGCATTGGAAATGTTTAGAAAGTGTATGAAAATTCAAAGGGATAGACTTCAGTGTCATTGGAACTCTCTTGTGTGTTTAAACCAGGTCCCCAGTACCTTGCATGGTGCCTCTGCATTTGAGTTATTGGTTAGCTGGTCACTATGACCCCTAAAATAATAAGAGTATATACCACATCTCCTGGTCATGCTCCTGAAGTAGATGGAAATATTTGCTTCAGACTCCTGCAGCTCTCCCAACCATCAGTGGCTCAATATCACTAGATTTATGGTGGACCTTGCCAGAGGACACTCTGGACCAGGCGCAACACTGGAGCCTACTTTCCTGTTCCCTCCAGCACCAATGGTGCTGCAGCATGACCGTGCGAAAGATACACCAAGTGGAGCAATAATTACCAGAGTAATGGAAGTAAAACCTAAACAGACACAATGACATAATGGCCCTCTCCCATGGAGAGATAACATATATGGTATTACAACATGGAACTTAAATATATTAACTGCAGTTCAAAGAGAAACTTCTGCATTGATTAGTATTAAGCAAGTACCTATGTACATGCTGGATATGATAATATCTCCTCTATACTAGATCATATGCAGAGGGATATTAAACATGTTAAAATTCTTGACAAACTTGATTGTTTTTCTTAGTTAATGAACTTGCCTATAAAATTTTAAAAATGCTCTCTTAAGTATTTATTTTGCTTGCCATACGCCTGTCTTGTTGCCTTTGTGAGTTTATGTCTAGAGCATCCTCTAAAGTAATATGAAAATTTTCCTTGCCCCTAATCTGCAGGAAGTACTGTAGAAGATGAAACCTTCACCCATTTTCACACTTGCTGCTCCTGTATTTTATTTTAAAGATTTATTTTATTTATTATCCCCCACCATTGTGTGCAGTCACTGGTCTCTTCGTCCATTTGCTGTGTGCTCTCTGTGTCTGCTCATCTTCTCTTTAGGAGGCATCGGGAACCATCTTGGGACCTCTCCTGTGGAAGAGAGGTGCTCCATCACCTAGGCCACCTCAGCTCCCTGGTGTTCTGTGTCTCTCATTGTCTTTCCTCTTTGTGTCTCTTTTGTTGCATCCTCTTGTTGCATCCGCTCGGCGTGCTTGCCCGCCGTGCCAGCTCGTCTTCTCTAGGAGGCACTGGGACCCGCACCTGGGGCCTTCCATGTGGTAGGCGGAAGCCCCGAGAGCTTGAGCCACACCTGCTTCCCATTGTTGCTACTTCAAACTGTCAAAATGAAATTTTCCTTCTTTGTGGGAGCAAGGCTTACCTCTCGATACCTACTGTCTAGACAGGCTTAGGCTCACTAATATACATCATGCCTTCCATATCTTTTGGACCCACCAGCCTAGCCCTACTGTTCCTGTGTTCTCTTGTCACAACATAATGTAGAGGGCAGACCCTCCCTTAATTCCCTCATTTACTGCTCTAGGAATCACCACCACCCGGGGAACCTGAATAGGCAGCTTACTCAAAACTCGGGAGGTTTGTTACAGCCTGTCCTTAGAACTTGCTAGTAGCATAGAAGTCCTGCTCTAGAAGGTCTTAGAAACAAGCAGATTCTCTCGCAGCTGTAGATTTGCAAAATCACAGAGCCCTAGACAGGATCAGAGCAGCCCAAGGCAGGGATGGCTTGTTCCTTAAAGGAGAATGTTGCTGTTATGTTAACTACGCTGGACTGGTATTCGATCGTTTCCGCATCCTACAAGACCAGACTCATAACATCCGCAAAAACTCACCACCCAGTGACTCCTGGCCAGTCCCTTTGCCTTGGCCTAACCTTTCCTGGCTCCTACCGCTTTTAGGTCCACCCTCAACCTTTCTTTATTCTCCGAATAGGCCCTTGTGTTTTTAAAACCCTAACATGTTTATCTCTTTCAGGTTAGATGCTTTACAAAGCAAATTAACGATCACGAGGATTCTAGCCAGTTCCACCCTCTGTCCCAAGCGCCTCTCCCCTCAAAGTCAGTAGAATAGCTAGAGAGTTTTACACCCTGTCAGGCAGGACAACGGCCCCTAACCAGCAGGAAGCAGCTACAGGAAAATGACCATTCCCCCCCCCCCCCCCCCCCCGCCGTTCCCCTTAAGAATAAGCGTGGAGCGGGTGAAGCGCAGTGGTTTGAGTACCTGCTTCCCATGTACCGGGTCCCGGGTTCATTCCCTGGTACCTCCTAAAAAAAAAAAAAGAATAAGGGTAAAAACTGTCTGAGGGGGAATCTGCGGCGGACTAGAACGGGGACCTGAGGGGGAGGAAATGGCACAGTAGGCGAGCACTAGGGCCATGGGACAAGGCAGTCGGTGCTGTGTGGGCATCCTGCGTGTGGCGCCCACTGGTGCCTGTCCCTATCTGTGAACAAACAGAGATGCCCACGGAGTCAGAAATGCCCTCCAGACAGCAGCTAACGGCCCGCTCACGTCCTGCCCATGGCGAGTGGGCAGCCGCCCTCCCCGACCCCCCGGCAGGCCAGGAGACCCTCAGAACCAGCGAGAACGTGGCACCTCACAAGGCCTCATTTACATGCAGGAAGGAAGGGGGCGTCCGGCCGTCATAAGGCCGTGTCCCCGCACGAGGGCCCGTCTGCCCCCGAGCGTGCCCGCGCTGCCACCTTGAGTGTGTACGGTCGTTTACGCTACACTCTCTACTCGCTTAAACTGGGGTGCTCCTTTGAATTCTTTCTCACAACGTGACCGTGGCCTGGAAACCCACCCGGCAACAGGAGGTCCCTGACAAACCTCTCGGGCACTGTGGAAACTGAGTCAGGAGCACAAGCGGGTTTGGTGGCTGGCGTCCTGAGTACATTTGATTGCCTGGGACCATTTTCTTATCACTGAGGCGTGGCTGCTGTCGGGAGCTCAACGCTGATTCCAGAAACAAGTGGGTTCTAGCCTGGGGCTGGCACAAAGGCCTTGCCATTTATTTTGCTGATGGTGGAAGAGAGGCTTAAAAACAACAGCACATAATAATAAAATAATAATAACAGCAGCCACGGGGCGCGGCGGGAGTCTTGCTCTGTGCAGGGAGGCACAGGCCACCTCCCGGGGCAGCTGAGAAGGGGCGTCTGGGAAGCAGGGGCCCAGGCCAGGGCCTGCTGCCGCGCAGGCCCACGAGGGGTTCGAGGCCCGGGCGGGGCCCCGGGCTGGAAGCCCACAGCACCCCCACTTCCCGGAGCACTTCCTCAAAGCCGACCCGAGGCTGGGCCATCGGGGCTCCCGCGGGCCCACGCCCGGCCCGCCCGCGTCTCCTTCCAGGGAAGGAAGAGCAACCCGCAGCAACGCCCGTGCCCCGCGGCCCTCAGGTTCAAGTGCCAGGAGAGCCGCAGGGCCCGGCAGCGGCGTGCGGGGGGAAAAGCCCCGGCGAGGACCCCGAGAGGCCAGCGGGAGGCCGGCGCCCGCCCTGGGTGGGTGGGTGGCTGGGGCCCGGGGGGCACGGCCCCCGAAGGCGCGCGTGGGCGCCCGAGCGAGGGGAGGCGCGGGGGCTGCCCCGCGACGCAGGCCCTGGCCGTGGGGCCTGGCAGCTCCCAGCCCCTCTCAAGGCCTCGGCTGTAAATCGAGGGGGCCGGGAGGGGGAGGAGTGGGCGGCCTGCTCCCTTTCCTGCCGGGAGGCAGGGGCTGCGCCAGTCACACAGCGCCGTTTATTTCCCTTCTGTGGGTTGGGGCTCCGTGGGAGACTGTTGGGGGAAGAGCTTCTGAGGTTCCACAGCCTGAAAGCCGCCCATCTGGGCAATCCAGAGGGCTGGACGTGCTGAGTAGCTCTCCCCAGCATGGTGGCTAAGCACAGACTCCGAGCCAGGCAACCTGGATTCAAATCCTGCTGCTGTCACGTTCACGCTGTGTGACCTCAGGCAAGTTGCTCAACCTCTCTGAGCCTCAGTTGCTGCCCTTGTAAAGAGGGGATGATAATACTTTCCTCGTAGGGTTGCTGTGAGAGCAGGGCCTGGCATACAATGCCAGTGTTTGTTAAATAAATATGAATCTGGGATTCGTGGGGGTTCATGCCGCCTCCCCAATTAGAGTGGGGAAATGGATCTCAGAAAACGAGCGCCTCAGTTTCCCAGAGTAGCTGTGCAAAGAGGCCGCAGTAATGACCGCCAAGGACAGGGTCTGTCGGCACTATTATTGATTGATTAACCATCTCCCTGCCCGCGAGCAGAACATAAAATCCCGAGGAGCCGGAACCTTGCCTCTGATCTCGTGCCGGCCCCTGGAAGCGTGCCTGGCACCCAGGACTCGTCAGCTGAGGGAGTGAGAAGCTAAGTGGCAGCGGGGGCCGGTGTGGCTGAGTGGTTGAGAGCCGCTTCCCACATACGGGGTCCCGGGTTCGATCCCCGGCCCCAGTACCTCAAAACAAAAACAAAAACAAACAAGTGGCCGCCTGGGGAGGCGGCAGGACCCTGCGGGCTGCGGCGTCCCCGAAGCCGGCGGGCGGGTCTCCCTGTGGACAGGCCGGGGAAGGCCCCGCCCACGGTTCCAGCAGGACCTGGAAAGGACGGAGGCCTGGTGGTGGAGGGGCGGCCTACGTGGCATCGCGGGGCGTGGCAGGGCCCCGGGCCTCCACGTGGGCCGCTGGCTGAAGGTGCCATCACCCTGGGTGACCAGGGACCGCCCAGGGACTCAGGCCTCCTGCTCTGGCCAGAGCAGGCCTGGCAGGGAGGCTGCCATCTGGAACACAGACCTCCCAGGTAAAGGTGAGCGTTACCCAAATGAGCCGTTTTCTAGTTTGTGTCCTGAGCAAGATTTGGGACATATGGCAAGCCTGCAATATTTGGGTCGTCCTCCTATAAAAAATGATTTATCTGAAATTAATTGAAGTGGGTGTTCTGTATTTTTATTGGCTGAATCTGGCCACCCTGCTTGCAGGCCTCCCTCCGCCCCCAGCGCACCCCGTTTCAGCTCCACCTCGGCAGCAGTGTAAATGAAGGGCCGGTCCAGGCCAGGACCGGGTGCTGGGGCCAGGGTGGCGATGCAACCTCCTGGGCCTCAGTTTCCCCATCTGCCTAACTCAGCAGTGAGAATCTCTGCCACCCAGAGAGGGTGCACTGTGGGAGGCGTGTGCATGAAACGTTTCGCAAGGGGGAAGGTGTTACAGAAACATTAGTTACCCCAATTCGTTGTCATGGGCAACCGACCTGTCGGTGGAGGTTGGTTCTGGTGACTTTCTTTTTTGAAAATTAATTTTTTTTAAGCACAAGCAATTTGTGTTTCTTCTTGAAACGGTAGGAAAGGGAGAGTATCAAAAAGAGAAAGGAAAAAGAAACACACCTAATTCCCATGATCGAGAGACAACTATTATTGTATTCTTTCTGCTTGAAAAAGTTTGAAAACTTTTTTCCAGGTGCGTGTGAGTACTTTTTCTTCCTTTCCCTTCCATTGCCTGAACGGGCCCATATTCTGCATTCTTTTTTTTTTTTTTAAGGCGTTACCAGGGAATGAACACAAGTCTGCATACATGAGAAGCAGGTGCTCAACCACTGGGCTATGCCCACTTCCCTTCTGCATTCTTTTACTTATTTGGTTTTTTTTAAAGGTATATTTATTTATTCCCCCCCACCCTGTTGTTTTTGGTCTTGCTATCTGCTTTCTGTGTCCATTCACTGTGCATTCTGGTGTCTGCTTAATTTCTCTTTAGGAGGCACCAGGAACCGATCCCGGGAACTTCTGTAGTGGGAGAGAGGTGCTTGGTCTCTTGCGCCACCTCAGCTCCCTGGTCTGCTGCATCTCGTATTATCTCCCCTCTCTGTCTCTTTTTGTTGGGTCATCTTGCTGCACCAGCTCTCCGTGAGGGCCAGCGCTCCATGTGCTCCAGCACTTTGCACAGGCCAGCTCTCTACTTGGGCCAGCTTGCCTTCACCAGGAGGCCCTGGGAATCGAACCCTGGAGCTCCCACATGGTAGACGGGAGCCCAATCACCTGAACCACATCCGCTTCTGTTCTGCATTCTTTTAGGCAACCTGTTCCTCTCCCCTGACTGCTGCCATTTCTGAAGTTTCAGAATATACCCAGTGGAAGCGTCTCTCCCTTTCTATCTGGGCATTGTGATTCCAGGGGTGTCATGTGTGGTGAGTTCACATCCCAGGTCCCATTCTGGTCCCCTCCCTGGTTGGAACCCAGCTGCAAAGTCTTCAGTGAGAAGAAAGATGGGCATGTATTGTGTAGCCTTGAGTGGCCTGCGTGGCCCCCTCCCCGAGTCCTACAAGGTCATGTAGTAGCCTCTTGGTTCACTTTTTTTTTTTGGATAAAATTCATATAACACAGAATTAGCCATTTTGAAAAAAGATTTATTTATTCCCCCCACCACCACCATTGTTTGTGCTTGCTGTGTCTCTTTGTCATGTGCTTATCTTCTTTTTGGAGGAGCTGGAATCGAACCCAGGACCTCCCATGTGAGAGGCATACACCTAATTGCTTGGGCCACCTCTGCTCCCTGCTTTGTTGTGTCTCTCCTTGTGTCTTTGTTGTGCCATCTTGTTGCATCAGCTCATCGCACCAGCTCATCGTGTCAGCTCACTGTCTTGTTCATCTTCTTTAGGAGGCATTGGGAACCAAACCCAGGACCTCCCATGCGGTAGGTGGGAGCGCAATTGTTTGAGCCACATGCACTTCCCAAATTGGCCATTTTAGATATACAATTCAGTTGTTTTTTTTTAGTATATTCACAATGTTGTGCAACTATCACCACTAATTCCAGAACATTTTCCTCATTCCCCACCTCTCCCCCTAAGCCATACCCATTAGCAGTCATTCCCATTCTCTTGCAATTTCATATGAATCTTAGGATTCGCTTTTCCATTTCTGTAAAAAGGTATTTATGTATTAGTTCATCAGTTATAACAAATGCATCATGCTAGTGCAAAATGATAATGCTAGGGAAAGGTGTGTGTGTGTGGGGAGTTATTTGGAACTCTACTTTCTGTATGACTTCTCTGTAAACCTACAACTGTTCTAAAAAAAAAAAGGCAGTTGGAATTTTCATAATAGGAGTGCACTGAATGTGTGGCTCAATATGGGAAGTATTGTCTTCTAAACAAGACTAAGTTTCCCAACCCATGAACGCAGGGTGTCTTTCCATTTATTGTCTTTAACTTCTTTCACCATTTTGTAGTTTTCAGAGTCCTGGTTTTGCACTCTGGTTAAATTTATGCCTCAGTATTTTATTCTTTTTGGTGCTATAGGAAATGGCATGGTTTCCTTAATTTTATTTTCAGATTGTTCAGTGCTAGTGTATATAATAGAAACACAGATTGATTTTGGTATATCATATCTCGCATCCTACAACTCGCTTATCATCTCTAACAATTGTGTGTGCGTCTGTAAATTCTTTAGGGTTTTCTCTATATAAGATTGTGTCATTGGCAAAGAGACAACTTTTACTTCTTCCTTTACCATTTGGATGCTTTGTATTTGCTTTCCTTGCCTAAGTGCTCTGGCTAGATCTTTCAGTACAGTGTTGAATAGAGGTGGCAGCAGTGGGCAGCCTTGCTTTGTTCCTGATCTTAGAAGGAAAGCTTGTTAGACTTTAACCATTAAGTATGAAGTTAGCCGTGGGTTTTCAGAGATGTTGCCTTTTATCAGGCTGAGGAAGTTCCCTTCTTTTCCTAGGTTGTGGAGTGTTTTTATCATGAGAGGGGTGTGGATTTTGCCAAATGCTTTTTCTGCAACTATTGACAAGATCTCGTGGCTTTTATACCCTACTTGGAATCCTTGGATTGGAAACTCAATCTCTGTGGTTTTGGGGTGATTTAAAAAAAAAAGTCACAGTTTTACAGCTCTCACCATAAATAACGGCGAGCTCCCAGGTGTGGTAAGTGTTCAGGACAGATGAAAAGACACAGCCAGCTCCTGCTGTGGCTCCGCAGTTGGGGGGAGAAAAATGAATGAAGATGTGGTAGCAATCAATAAGCAACAAAAGAAAATTCAAGTTTGTCGTGGCTTTTTCCTCTGCAGAATTTTAAAAAAGAAATTAGGTGCCTCCAAGCATTCCTAGAAGGCTATTTTTGGACATTTTGTTTGGCATATCCAGCAGGGCTTGTAATACTGTGGTTTAATTTCTGGATAATCCTTCCTTTGGCCTGCTGTGGTTGCACCCCGAGAATGGAGAATTGCAGAGGTTGAGCATCATCTGGCTTTTTCTGTTGCTTTAAAACAACAAAGGGGTACCCTCTCCAGTAACATCCACCTGACAGCTCTCCAGGTTTGGGAGGTCTTTGAACCCCCCTTCCTCTAATGTAGTAATATTTTTAAGGCTGGTTGCAGCTGGGTGGATATGGTGAAATAGGGAGAGCGTTGGGCTGGGACAGAGGGGACAGCTGTAGACCCAGCTGGGCCACCAGTTTGCTGTGGGATCTTGGGCAAGGGGCTTTCCCTGCGTCTCAGTTTCTTTCGTGTCTCTAAGGAAGGGCAGGGGCTCTCCCCTCCAGCTCTGTGCATCCACCCAGGGGCATTTCTCTCCGTGGACACGTAGGGTGCTGATCATCTCCTGGACTCTGTATTCTCACAGCCAGCACGTTCCTTACTGCCCCATAACCGCTACCCAGACGCCCAGTGGGGCACAGGGCTGCCGTCAGGACCGGAACAGGCAATGGGGCAGGCGGCAGGGGGATGTTGAAAGAGGAGTTCCTGATTTCCAGAGCTCTCTGTGATGGTTTCAGAAGTTCTTCGGAAGGGCCACGGGACACCCTCAGAGGAAGCCAAGGAGTAAGCCGTTTTCCTTAACCCTGACTCTGCGCTAAGCCTGCAGCAGGTAGGTTTCACTCTCACTAAGTAGTTCTTAAGAGCTGTACTGTTATCATGCCCATTTTACAGACAGGAGACTGAGGCCCGGAGTGGGTGGGTGACTTGCCCTAGGTCCCAGGGACCGTCGGGAGCTGTCTGGATGCTTCTGAATTTACACAACTGCGTTCCGTGGAGGGAAAGGCCGACCCTCAGAGGGCAGGGAGCGCTTGAGCGCGGGGCGTGGGCTCTGAAGGTGGGGCAGGAGGGTGGCCTGGGGGTGGAAATCAGAAGAGGAGGGTCGGGGTGTCCCGAGGTGGGGCTGGAAGGCCAGGGGCAGCATCTGAAAGGGGAGGCGCGAGGCCGGGGCGCCTGGGAGGGCTCCGAGGCCGGGGCGAGGAGTCTGGGCCGCGGCCCGAGCGCGGCGGGCGACCGGGGAGAAGCCGAAGGCTCGGCGGTCCCGAGCGCGCGGGGAGCACGCCGGGGTGGGCCGCGGCCAGGGGCGGGCGGCCCCGAGGGTGCGCGCGGGGGCGGGGAGAGGCGGCCCGCAGCGCCCCGCCCCGCCCCGGCCGCCGAGCGCCGCCCCCGCGCGGGGCGCTCCTCCCCGCCGCGGCCCCGCCGCCTGCGCGCCAGCTCAGACCTCGCGACTCCAGTGCGGCGCGGGCGGCGGTGAGTGAGCGCGCGGGGCGGCGCGGGCGGGCGCCCGGGAGCGGGGGGCCCTGCGGCGCGCGCACCTGCCCGGGGCTCGGGCCGGGGAGCCCCGGGGCCCCGCGTCTTTTCGGGGGTCCGCGATCCGCGAGGGGTGGAAAGCGCTGCGGGGGCCCGCCCGGGCCGGGTTTCCGTCCTCCCGGCGCTCGTCCGGGCAGTGCTACAGGTTTGGGGTCCGCGTGCTCCTCCCCGGGGTCGCCGATCGCCCGCTGCTCGCGCGGGGTGGGGTCGCGGGGTCCGAGCCCGAGGGCGCACCCTTCCCGGCCCGGGGCGCTCTTCCGCCGTCCCCCTTACGGGGCAGCTTTTCAGGAAAGTCGCCATTCGCGGTGTTGGCCGCGGAACGCACAGTGGCGATTCTCCAGAAGCATCTCCCGGGGATTCAAAAACAAACGCACCCGAATTTCTGGACTTGGAGGGGTCCGAGCATTTTCGTTTTCACCACCGCCCCCGGGGTTCCGCGCGGGATCCGGGACCGCCCTCCGCGGTTGCCTCTGTGGGCACCCCAAGTTCTGGGGAGCCCCAGGGAGGTGGAAACCCGGGGGCACAGCGCAAAGCGGGCCTCGGCCCGGGGGTAGATCCCCGTCCCCCCTCCCCGGGGGGGAAGGTGGGCGCCCCTTGAGTTCGGGGGTCGGCTTATCCCGGATGGCTTCCAGCTCCGGGCCCAGGCGGGTCCTCGGCTGGTGCCAGCTAGATGCTGGTGGAGTCGGGGCTGGTGGACATCGCCCCTCCCCACGCTGGCAAGTGCCCTCCCCTCTCT
Source organism: Dasypus novemcinctus (assembly GCF_030445035.2). NCBI lineage: Eukaryota > Metazoa > Chordata > Mammalia > Cingulata > Dasypodidae > Dasypus > Dasypus novemcinctus. The sequence continues at coordinate 62,286,526 of NC_080695.1, forward strand.
GGCTTTCAGATCACCGTGGATCTGGGCGGGGGGACGGTGTTTGGACCATAGCCCCAGTTAAGCGTTGGGGAGAGGGGGTGGGGAAATGGGTGTGCCTGGAAAGGCCCGTGCGTTCCCCGAGTCACCTCACCGGAACTTCCCTGGTACTCTGCGCTTCAGGATGGTGGGCTGACGTTGGCTCTTGGGCCCGGCTTTGGTCGTTGGGAAATCCCCAGTTTCTGGAAGGCACAGGGCCTCCCTGGGGGTAGAGTCTCTCCCACCAATCTTCCCAAAGGCGGTGAGCCTCTGAGCCTCAGAGAGCTTGGTTCAAGAGCTGCCTGGAAGCCAGGTTTGGTTGCAGCATTTCCCCTGGGGTCCTTTTCGGGGGAAAAAACATGATGGACATCAGTGTTCTCATGTCAGCCCTAACTGTTGCCTGTCGTCCCTGCCATGTCCGTCCCCCCGCCCCCATCTCCAACGCGGCCTGCTCGGAGTGGCTGTTTTAAAATCGGATTAATCCAGATGGCGTGGAAAGAAGTGTGAGCTGGTACCTGGGACTCCAGCACGATGTTTGGTTTTATTGTGGTTTGATCAAAATGCAGAGGGTGTGTGTCCTGCTCTGCCGGGCACAGAAGAAATCTTGTGCAGCCCTGCTCTCCTCTCAGCGGGTCCTTTCTCTGGGATCTGAATGTGCATCAGACTCTTCTTGAAACATTTATTGTAGAGCAGCCATGGGAGAGGTCCATCTTTTCTCTCTTCTTTTCCTCTCCGTGTTAATAATAGATGCCTTTATTCACATTTGAAAAGGTGTCCTTGTTATAATAATGTTTTTGTGGATTAAGTGACTGGTCTAGAATGTTGGATCAATTTCTTCTCTAAAATACTAGACTGGAGTAAATTTCCCTTTGTTCCTTCTGACCCTCGTGTGGGCTGGCAGTGGGGATATCCAGCACTACCCTTGCCCTGGAAATGATGCAGAAGAAATGGCTCCTGGTCCTGAGGGGCTTACGTTATGGGTGGAAAGTGGATACTCTCAAGTGAAAACGCCAGGGCTTATGCTCACGAAGGGCTTTGTAGCTCTGGAAGGGACTTGAGAGGCGTGGGAAGGAGGGGAGCTCTGCACACGGGGCCAGGTCAAGTAGGGGAGGTTTCATGGGAAAGTTGATGCTGAAGCAGGACGTGTGGGCCTGGTGGGCAGCATTCCAACAAGCAGAAGGGTCTCGGGGCCCCGGCACTGCTGCAGAGGAGCCACTGACAAGCCCCGGGTAGGGAGCCGTACAAGGGGAACCCTCTGAGGGAGAAGAAACCAGGAAGCGTTTCCAGCCTGAGTTACTCTTCTAGAAGATGAACGACGCCCGCTTGGCCGCAGGCAGCAGCCCAGCTGCTTGGACGCGCGTGGATTCAGGTGCCCATCTGGGACTTAGAATTCTCCCATTGAAGATGAATCTCCCCGACGCTGCCTGTGAGGCTGGAAGAAAGGGGATCCTCTGCCCACATGAGGGAGTTCTAGAGCCCTGGCACTGTGACTTGTCCTCTGTGCTTTTGCTTTTCCTGTAATGGAAACAGCTCAGTGGACGAGCTGGCCTGACCTCTTGGCTGCCCGTGGCCTGTCCTGGACGCCGTTGGTGCTGACTTTCCCAGGAATTGTTCCTTGAGGTCAGGCGGTACTTTCCCGAGTCCTCAGAATTCCATCTCATTGTCTGAGCCTGTGTCGCTCTCTGGGCAGATGGGATAACGCCTTCGTAGCCAGCGGAGTTGTCCCTCAGCCGCCGGTGTTATTTCAGTAGAAAGAAACTGTAATTTCAAAGAGTTTAAGTATGGACAGAAAAAGGGAAGTGTCACTAGAGGGTGTCAGTGCTGTGGTGGTGTCACACTCAGCTCCTATCAGGCAGGGAGTTAATTCACCAGCATCCTCAGCCCAAGCGCTTTATTGTTTTTCGGTCTTAATTTAGCAAAAATAACGGTGGAGAATTTAAGCTGCTGAGCTCACGGAGCTTTAGCACTGACAATATTCCTCGGAGACGCTCTAAAATTAAAAGTAAGTTTAAGAGCTGAGCATTGACTTGTCTTGACCTTGAGGCCCGTGAGGTTATTCACGGACAATGTACTGTAATTTTAGAAGTTATAAAAAATACAACACTATTACAGAACGTGTGGGCGGTAAAGACGAAAATCAGGCATAATCTCACCATGTGAATGAAATGCGAAGCATCCGTTCTCCTCCCTCCCTCGGCGGCTTCGGTCTTTTGTCACTCTGCCTGGTTTTATGAAGCTGCAATCAGGGCTCGTAGCGTTTTGTATCCCGATGCTGTCCTGTTAGTATCCCCATCGCGCCGATTCATCAAATCCATCATTCATATGGAAACTGGGATGTGGTTTCCCCAGGAATCCGGAGGGAAATTGCCCACTGTGATTCTGGGGGAGCAGCCCAACTCCCGGGTGGAAGGGTTTTCCATCCCACAAATCACTGTAATTTGTAGCTGCGCCATATTCGAACCTGGCCTTCAGATTGTGGTAACTTTATCTTTGACTTGTGGAACATGTCGACCCGTCTGGAAACCGACTGAATTCAAATGTGGAATTTGAAAACACTTGTATGAGGTCTTCCACTCCGAGCCTCCATGTTTTTAACTGAGTTCTGAGTTTGTTGGGGATCAAATAGTTTACAAAATGAACAGTTTCTCACTTCCTTTCCCAAAGAGGGCTGCAGACCCAGATTCCTCTTTTGTCTCAATCCTTCCTCCTTAATTTAGGGCTTAAAAGTCACCCTTCCCTAACAGGAAAAAAAAAAAAAAAGTCACCCTTCACTTTGGACGTTTATCTAGAATATTTAGGTTAAATTCCCTTATAACAAAAACACTGCTGTAAAATCTTCATATTTTCCCCCCAAGATTGCAGCCATTGACCCATTGTAAAAATTTTGGACAATATTTGATTTAATGCCTATACAATATGGACAGTTCCTTGTGGTTTATTGTAACCAGTTGTCACCATGCCATAGATTTAGTGTGAAGAACACTTTTCTCCAGAGACCCCAAGAGAGGAGAGAGACCTTTTTGGTCCCCCCCAGCTGTTTCTCCACCTTGTTTACAAAGTGGGCTATTTTTGGAGACCTGACAGTTACGTGTGAGTGCCCTTTTGCCTCAGGAATTCCTTTTTTTCTGGGGTCATTTCTGTGATGTGCATATTCATGGAGACCCTGCGCAGTGTTTCTTTTCTGGGGCCAGGGGCCCAGGATGTGGAATTGAATATTTTCTTTTTTCTTTCTGGAAGAATTGATCCTAGGGAATTAAGTTCGTGGTTAAAAAGCTGCTTTATCTTCTATCGGAAGGCCACATCCTTTTGTGTGTTCATCTGATACCTAAATCTAGAAAACAGTTCTACACTCAGCTCGAGGATGTATTTTTAGAAGTTTACCACCCACATGTTATTAAAAGGGCTTTGTGGGAGTTTTGAAATCTACATCTTAAGAGAGGGGGTGCAATTTGCCCACAGGCGGAAGTGTTGTTCAGCTTGAAGGAGTTTTAGTGTTCCTTGAAAGGACTGGCCTTTGGCTGAAATTCTGGAGCTCTTTCTCTTTTTGCCTCCCCAATCAGAAGTATTAGAAACCCCGGTTTTCTTACCTTTTCCAGGCTCTGTCATCCTACGTAATCTAATTTTTTTTTTAAATTTGAATTTGAATACTTTTGGGTGAGACCTGCCTGGCCCAGTTAACCTTAAAGTTTCCCCTTTTTACACGTGGTCCATTTGACTCATTTGTAAGAGTGATCTCTGGAGGCGTTTAAATAGGCTTTTTCTTTTGGAATCATTTTAGATTTGCAGAAAAGTTGCAAAATTAGCCCAGGGAGTTTCCATTTACTGCTGACATGTCACGGGGGTACGTTTGTCAAGACTAAGAAACCCACACTGGTACATTGTGATGAATGCAACTCTGGACTTTATTTGGATTTCACCAGTTTTTCCTCTGATGTCCTCTTTCTGTCTCAGGACCCAGTCCACGGCACCGCATCACGTTTGATTGTTAGGTTTCCCTGGCCGCCTCTTGGCTGTGGCCGCTCTTTCCTTGTCTTTCATGACTTCGACAGTTTTGGGGGAGGACTGGACAGGTATTTTGTAGAAGGTCCCTCCAGTTGCATCTGTCTTCTGTTTTCTCGTGATGAGCCTGGGGTTCTGGGTTTTGGGGGAGAATGCTACCCAGGTCACAAGTCCTCCTTCTCCCCTCCTCTGGGGTGCCTGAGGCCCACTGACATCAGCTTGGAGAAGGTGGAGTCACTGGCTATCTCCACTGTCAAGTTCTTCTAGACTCTTCTTTGAAAACAAGTTGAGTCCAGCCCACGTGCCCGAGGGCAGGAGGGGTGATTGAGTTCCACCCCTGGAGCTCGGCATGTCTGCATATATGATTTGTCCTTTCTCCCTGCTTAAAAAATGCACGCGTCTACAGAGCTCACTCTGCAGATTGCCCGGTCCTAGACATAGATGGGCACACAAAGCCTCAGCTCCCCAAGGATCCCGAATAGGCCTCGCTTTCCCAGGGTCCAAAGAAATGCAGAATCCAGCAGCGCTTCTCCTGGACGAAGCTAACGGCCCGGTTAGGGAAATAGAATCTCCGTGGTGGCTGGAGGAAGGCATCTGTCAAGGCGGCTGGATTGTGGGGGACAGGCCTTAAAAGGCCCAGGAGGTAGGATTTACCACCCCATTCTTATCATGGCCTCTTTAAAGGCAAGACTGTACTTTTCCACCACTTTCAAAGACATGGCAGTTTTAATACCTGCAGTCATTTGGAGCGTGGCCAGACTGGAAAAATAAGCAAACAGAAGACGCACAAGTAACGTAGATGTTTATCATCAAGGCACATGTCCCAGGCTTGCCTGCCTTATGCACAGGAGGCACCCGAGGAGTTAAACTGTTAACTCTTACTTTAAATGGAGTTCTTACAGCCTTGGAGCTGGTTTCCAAGTCCTCAGTTTGAAGCAGCAGAGAGAGAGGGGTGGTTTGGGGTCTGTCACTGGCCGCAGGTTAGACCGCTGGCAGCCTTGGATAGCTCCGAGAACCACAGAACGTAGACACGCCTTCTGTTCAGTTCTTTGCAAACTTGAAGAAGCCAGAGAAATGCGGGATCGATTTTAGAACATGGTTTTAAGATCCTTTTTATTTTGGGGCTTAAAAGAGGCTGTCATTGAGAACGCAGCAACCCCAGAAGTTTCGGAGGCTGGAGACTTTGCTGTTCGGGGGTGGTTTTCCTTGATCCGGGGTGAGGACACCCCTGGGCTGCAGGCGCTGTGCCTTTGGCGTGTGTTCATGCGGGCTGCAAGTTGTCGCGTGGCGTCTGCTGTGGGGACTTTCTCTGTGTCTTCTAGATTTGGAGGCTTATTTTTAGAATCCTGACTCTCATTCTTGGCAGGTGTTGGAATGCTTTTGGGGGATTTTCAAGTGTTCGGACTGCTGCTTGTTTAGACAGGGACCCCAGGGGTCCAGCCTGGCACCCACCCCGCTGGCCAGGCTCATGTGTGCGTCCTTCCAGGTCACTGCTGCACTCTTGCCGCCTCCTGCCCTGCCGCGGCTCCTGTCCACCCAGAGCTCCACCTGCCCTGGAATCTGTTCTGTTTCCCCAGGTATCTGCTCCTGATCACCCCAAGTTCGCTGACTTTGCCTCCACAGTGGATTCCTGAAGGCCCTTGAGGTGAGGACAGGGAGAGCCCTGCTTCTTCCATGTCACCCCACGCCCTTGCTACCATCGGACCCCAGGACCTGCCGGGCGGCAAATGGCTCGTGATTTAAGATGAGAACATCTGTTGATGACTAGGGTGTCATTAATACAGATTTCGGGCCCGCAGAACAGGAGTGCTAGTGTGCTCGTCTTCTCACCAAACAGGAGTGATTACTCTGCCAGCACCCACAGAGGAACCCAGGACCAGGTGCCAGGCAGGGTCAGGAGACACTGTGGGACAAAGGGCTATGGCGATGTCACTTTCACCCAGAGGCGGGGGGGACATGTGGGTTTGCAGAGGAGGCTTTTTTAAGTTATTATTATTTTTTTAAATGAGATTTAAATTTCCTTTTTGAATATGCAGTCCTCCTGTGGCTCAATATACAAGAGATCAACAAAGGCACAGAAGTGAAAAGTGTCCTCCCACGGCCACTCCTGGTCATTCCACTTCCTCTTCCCATAGGCGGCTGCTGCCATCAGTTTCTAGTGAACCTTCTCAGAGAAATTTCCTAAGAAATATCCCCCCACCACCCAGATGCTGGCATACCATAAACACCGCCCTGCCTTTTACAGGCAGTGATCCTTTACATATATACAGCCCGGAGGTAGTTGTGCTCCTGCACTTCCGACTCCCTGGGTTGGTGCTCTTCATTGCGGGTTGGGCCGCTGCTGAGTCACCTACCCCCTGCCTCTGTTACTGGCCGTGTTGATATGACAAGCCCTGTATGTTTATTTCATTCCTTGTCCATGCATGAGGACTCCTCATAGAAACCCCTAGAGGTAGAATTGCTGGGCCAAGGGAATCATGCATGTTAGATTTTGGTGGATGCTTCCAAAGGGCACCCATCGCAGTGTCCTTTCATCCACACCCAGGCCAGCTCTGTGTTACCAAATGCTTTGCTTCTTGCTAGGCGGTTGGGTGAAAAATGCTATCTTTTTTTTAAAAATAAACCCCTCCTTCCAGGTGGCGCCCTCATCTGTCTGCTCGTTGTCTCTGCTCATTGTCTGCTTGTCTTCTTTAGGAGGCATGGACACGGAACCCAAGACCTCCTGTGTGAGAGGCGGGTGCCCAAGTGCTTAAGCCACATCTATTCCCCTTAATAAACTTTTTAGAATTGTTGGCAGTTTTCCCAATGCTAACCTCTTTATCAACAGGGAGCATCTCTCACAGCTCAGAAACTGTCATTGGTGTGTTCTTATTACGTAAACTCCAGAGACTTTTCTTTTTGGATTTCACCTGTTTTTCCACTGATGGCTTCCGGTGCCCGGATCCCATCCAGGCTCCCACATTGCATGTAGTTGTCACGTCTCCCAGGCCTCCTCTAGGCTGTGACGGTTTCTTGGTCTTCCCTTGCTTCCCATGCCTTGACAGTTTTGAGGACTGGCCAGGTCTCCTGTAGAAATTCTCCCGGTCTGGGTTTTTCTGATGTTTTCTCGTGGGTTTGGTGAGGAAAACCCCAGAGGGGGTGTCCTCTCTTTGCCCCATCATAGCAGGGCAATGACTGATGGTGACGCCCTGATGCCCCACCACCGGTCCCGGTCCCGGTTGAGCTGCGGCTCCCCGATTTTGAAAGCGACCGAGCATCTTCTCGCCTGTGAAGGCCCTGGCTTGGCTGGACGGGTTTGAGGCTGAGGAGTGGAGCAGGGGACCCTGGGAACTGCATGCAGACCCGGGCCCTAGGGAGGTGGACTCAGAGGGGCGGGAGGGGCGAAACCACGAGGCTGCCCCAGAGGTGGGTGGGGGTCCGTGTCTGGGGAGAAGGGCCTGAAAACAGGAAGTGGTCTTGGGTGTCGTAGCTGAGGAGGAAGGAGGCTGGTGGTGAGGTTGAGAAGCATCTGGGAGGCGAACTGGGGGAAGCTTGAGAGGAAGGAAGCCAGAGGAGCTGAGGCGCTAGGGGGAGGGAGGAGGGGCGGTTTGCTTCTCCAGTTCAGTAGGGAGAGATTTGAACCGTGTTTAGGCCTCAGGAGGGGAGGCGGCTGAGAGGGCAGGTGTGCCGGCCAGTGAGAGGGGCCGTTGTCAGAGCAGAGTCCTCTGGGAGGCCCCAGGGGATGCTGAGAAGGCCACACTTGGGGGGGGGGGGATTACATTCAAGTCAGAAAAGGGCTTCTGAGCTGAGGGGGGGGTGGGCAGAGATGCCCGAGGATTAGGTTGGGGGAGGGGTCAGGTCTCTTCTGGAGGGAGGCACAGGGTGCCTTTTGAGGGGGCGGGTAACACCCCCCTTGAGAAGCCTCAGGGCCAGCGGGGGGTTGGGGACAGCTTGGCCGGGAGGCTGCAGGTATGAGTCTCCCACTGCTGCTGTAACGCATTTCCCGACCTCAGTGGCTTCCGGCACATCAGTTGATCATCTGGGAGTAAGAAGCCTGAAAGCAGGTCCCCGTGGGGTAAAGTCGAGCTGTCCTCAGGGCTGTGTGCCTTCTGGCCGCCTGGGGGAGAATCTGTTTCCTGGCTGTGGTAGTCGAGGTTCTCCAGGGCAACAAACGACAGGCGGAATCTGTAAACGTTACGAGGCTTTATAACATGGCCTCACACAACTGTGGGGACGGGCAAGTCCGAGTTCTGTGGCGCCGGCTGCAGGCGGGAATGCTGACGGAGGTCCTCCATGAAGGCCCGCGAGAAGCCGGTGGCTGAAGTGGCGGCGGAAATTCCCTCTTCTGCCTGCTGCGCTCCTGCTCTCTCCTTGTAAGGGCTTCAGCCGACCGGCCCAGGCGTCTCCTTGCGGAAGGCGCCTCCTCAGTTGATTGCAGATGTCCTCAGCCATAGACGCAGCCAACTCACTGGTGACTCAAGTCCACGACATGTCCTCACAGTAACAATCTGACCCGGGCTTTCTTGACCGGACAGCCATTACCTGGCCAAATAGACACATGGGCCTAACCATCACACTGGCCTTTTCCAGCTTCTGGAAGCTTTTCCCTGCCCCCAGCTTCAAGGCCAGCAGCTGGCATCTTCTCTCCTTTCTGACCCTCCTGCCCCTTTCTTACGAAGACCCCAGGGTGACATTGGCCCCACCCAGATAATTCAGGATAATGCCCCTTATCCAAGATGCCTAACAGGATCACATGCGCCAAGTCCCTTTTGCCTTGTAAGATAACATTCATGGGCTCGGGGGATTGGGCTGTGGATGTCTTTGGGCAGGCCATTCTTCTGCCCATTACCCTGGTGGGGAGGGTCAGACTGTAGGAGTTTTAGACAAACATGTGAATGTCTATCTGTGAAGCCTAGACATGGTGGCTGCAGAATAGAAGCCCAGGTGTCACAGGGTCTGTGCCCGGCTTGGAACTTCTGTGAGGCGAGAGGGAGCAAGCCACCCCTTCCCTGGGCTGTTCTGCTTCTCTAAGTCATCAGAACTAACTTTCTCGTAGTAACCCACATACCCAGTGTTCTCAGCATAGTCACACCTCTAATTTTTTTTTAATACTTTTTAAATTAATGTAATAGGTCACAAAGAATGTTACATTAAAAAACATAAAAAAGCATAAAAAACATAAGAGTTTCCCGGATACCCCACTCCCCACCCCATCATTTTTGTAAATTGTATTTTTTTGAAGATATATACATCTCAAAAAAAAAGTTACATTAAAAAACATAAGAGGTTCCCATATACCCGCTACCCTTTAATTCTCACTGCAACTCTCTGAGGTAGGTTCTATTATTGGCCCCATTTTCTAGATAAGGAGACAAAAGCACAGAGAGATTAGGCAACTAATGCAAGGTCACACAGCCCAGAAGTCAGAGAGTTAGGATTTGAGCTGAGAAAGCCTTGCTCCTGAGTTTGTGCTCTTAAACATTTGACCTACCTTGAAATTCCATCCTCTTAAATCCTTTGGCCCTTTGTCATCCCCCTTTCCACACCCTGCCTGCTCACATTCTTCTCTTTTCTCCAAATAGTTGTGGAGTATTTAGCAGGCAGCAGGCGGTGGCCGGTGCCGTCCTTTCTGCTGCCCCCAAGTGATGGGTGATACACCCCCAAGTCTCATAAATAACAGGGAAACACTCAGGTGTTTGTGAAAATGCCGTTTGTTCCGGTACCTCGGACACCAGCAGGAGACGTCCCACCTGGATCATCTCTGAGCTCAGTGGCCTCAGTTTCCCCACCAGGTTAATTCCTGATCAGATTCTGCTCAAAGGGAGTCTTTACAGTTGGACATTGTTTCTCTGCTTTGCTTCCCCTTCTCTTTTGTGCTCTGCCTGCCTGATGGTCATTTCACCAGAAAGGAATGGCGGTGGGAAGGAAAAAAACAACCAGCAACTCCTTAATCTCTCATTTGCTGACAGTGTCTCTTCAGTCCCTGTAAACAAGCAACTTGGACACTGTGGTTGGAGATGCTTGGAAACGTGGGAGCTCTGGTCCCTCTTTTCTTTCTGTGGCTTCCTGGGGTCATAGGAAGGAACCTCATAATTTATTTGGCATCCATGAAAAAAAGCTTCTGGGGAGTGGGTGACACATTGTCACCCTTGAGCTTTTGGGCCACGTCAAGGGCCAGGTAACCAGTGGCGGCGGCAGGGAGCCTGCTCCGGGTTCCAGACCTTAAGTGGGTAACACTGATAAGGAAGAGGCATCCCGTCTCCTTAGCCTCTTTCCTAGCCTAGCCTGAAACCAGAGCTGAAGATGGATGATGGCAAAAGCCAGGGGTACGTTGCGCAGTGTGTGATGAGCGCAGCGGCATGTAAACGCACGTCGGAGAGTCCAGTCGAACACATTCTGAGGTTGGAAGATTGTGGCTTTTCTTTGTCTTTGTGTGATTTTTATCTTGTGTGTGCACGCCTCCACACTTCCCTTCTCAAGTTCTTTCTTTTCCACCCACATCTTGACTTCATCTCCTGCCACGGCACCCCAGGATGCCCTTCGAGAAGCCTGACATTCCCCACCCCCTGAGAATCCCGGAGGAAACCAAAGATTCCAGACCCCATTAAGTGATTCCAATTCTGGGGCATATTTGAGCTGTAAATCCTCATGTTACCTTGAGTTGAACTTGTATTGAAGTTCTTAAGTTCCGTAAACATCTTCCTTAAAAAACTTGGTTTCCTCAGATTTTAAGTCAGGGCTACTGGGATAAACCCTCTGTCCTTTATTCTCGTTTTCAAATCTTGGTACCACTGGGGAACTGGCAGAAACTTGGTGTTCTTTTGTGCTGTGTTGATTTCTAGAAACACTTCATTGAAGCCTTAGGGTGCCCGCCTCTGTCGTGGTTTGCCCAGGACTTTACTGGGTTTAGCACCAAAAGTCCCACGGATGGTGGGTTCCCCTGTGAGGCACCCACGATGTTTTGGGCCTAATTCTAGATGCTGGGGATGTAGATTGTAATAAATTACAGTCTCTGCTCCTGGGGGCACATGGACCAGTCAGGAAGACAGACAAGTTGACAAGAGCCCTGTGAATATACTGCGAAGGAATGTGTGAGTGATAGAAAGCCACACGACCCGGGTGCTGCAGGTCCCATTGCGCTGGGTACTGAGACAAAGGGATTCGCTTGTTCTCCCCAGGACCCTAACCTGGTGGTTAGGAAAACTTACTCGGCCCAAATACCTTATTGGGCACCAGGCACTCTCAGCGGGACCCCGAGGGGGTGAAGCTTGGATCTTGGGGAGAGGGTGGAGGGTGTGTGGCCCTCCAGTGCCCAGCCCCACTCAGCGAAATCTTATTTCTTAGTATTTAGTTTCTCTCGTTAGGGAGAAATTAGATTATGTTTAATTAATTAAATTTAAATATAATTCAATTTTTCTCCTTGGGATGGGGCAGTAATGGAAAAAAGGTTGAGAAAATCCGGTTCTACACCAGGGTTGGAAGAATGGACGTCCTGCAGACGTTCCTGTGGGCCCCGGGAGTAACATCAGCTTGGCCCTCGCTGCCCGGTTAGCAGACTGTTTTGCATGGAGTGAACCATCGAGAGTTGGCGTGAGGGAAATGTCCAGCGAGGAGGGGCTCCAGAATTCCAAGTGCCTCGCAAGTGCCTTTTCTGGAACTGATAATCACATTCGGCTGCGTAACTGTGGCGCGGGGCGGTGTGGTCATGCCGCGCCCCTCCTCGGGAGGTGATGGAGGCTTCCAAGATGGCGGCAGCAGAGCCGTCGGCTAGCCTGGTGCTCTTTGCGACTGCGCAGGCCGCGCGCCCCCGGCAGGCCCCGCGCGCCCCCGGCAGGCCCCGCGCGCCCCCGGCAGGCCCCGCGCGCCCCCGGCAGGCCCCGCTCATGTTTTCGGTATTTGAAGAATGGGTTTGGAATTCCTCCCTCTGGACTTGGAAATAGCTAGTGAAAGAGTTTTCTGGGATGGTGAGAACAGAAATCACCGACTCTTAGCGTTTTCTTTCCGGCCTTTGTGAGGGGGCGGGGATGGAAGGTGGGTGGAGAGTCTCCTTGAACAGATTCTTTTCTATGGAATGTTGGGAAACCTCCCCCAGTCGCCTAATGACGAAGTCGGACAACTGGAGAGGGAGGGAAGGGACCCCTTGTCTGCCCCTTCATTTCCCCCCACAGAGGTCCTTGCACTGTGGCGACTCAGCCGCCCAGCGATTCTCTCCGCTCTGCTCCTACGTGGTGAGACGGGGCCTCGCTGCCGTGTTAAACCCGAAACGCTTCCCTCCGGCTCCCAGTTTGTCCTGGAGAAAGGGACCAGTTGCAGATCTCATCTCACCAGCGCCTGGCGTAGGTGGCAGCTTTGCCTGCTGCGCCTGGCGGGGCAGCCTGGGGTGGGGGACAGAGACCACAAACAGGTGGCTTGAAGCAACAGGAATTCTCTGCTTCGGCGCCCGGAGTGCCCGGGGCAGGGCGCGGGCAGGCGGCGCCCCGGAACCCCGTGGGAGAGGCCCCTCTTGGCCTGTTCCGGCGTTTGCCGGCGGTCCCGGGCTCGGCCGCCTCCGTCGCTGTGATGCCGTCTGAATGTGCCCTTTTTACAAGGACTTAAGTCCTGTTGGCTTGGGGCCTCCTCTGATCATAACCGGTCACAGCTTCAAAGACCCTCTTCCTCAGTAGGACACTGATGGGACCTGGGGTTAGGGCTTGGTCGTCTTTGGAGGAGACCCAGTTCGGTTCCTGACAGGGACTAATTGCTCTTTCTGAGAGTTTCGGGTGTCAGGAGGGGGAGGAGAGCTGAGCAGATCCCTTCTGGAAGGGTGGGGAAGGGGTGGTCAGGTGGGCTTCCTGGCCCCAGGGAAAGCCAAATTAAAAAGAAATGGGACTGACTTAAGTGGCATTTCCTGGCCCGGGGCCTGGGGGAAAGGAAAGCTGTGGAATGTATTTGGAAAACTTTCAAGCCGGCCGGTTATGGGGTTTTTATTATTCTGGTCTGTTGATCTTGTTCTTTTCAGAATTTTTAAGCATGTTTATGGGACTCTTGGATCCACAAGCCGTGCTGTAGAGAGGCAGTGAAGTGAAGTTCCAGCAGATGGGACGTGGTTCATTAAAAAATGGTACCCAGTCAATAAAATACGCAGGGGAGAGCACTCACGCCTTCACTTCTAGAACAAGAAGCTCAGGCCCTTGTCAGAAGTGACAAGAAGTCCGCTACTGAGTCAAATCGCTGCCTCTCAGCAGTTTGACCTAAACGTTTTGTACAACTTTGGGCACCCCAGTCTTAATTTTCCCCTCCCACGGCGAACGGTACTCTCAGAATTGCTGTGAGCCTCCGTGCCTTTGCATTCCCTTCCCAAACAGAAAGGGACAGCAAGTCCTTGACATTCCAGTCGGGTCTGATTCCTCCAGAGCACCGAGGCATTTGCTTTCTGGGTGTCTGCAGGCCCAGTCGCTGCCCTACGCAGGGAGAGAGCGGAAGGTGCCTCAGCGACGAGGTTTAGCCTGGTAACGAGAGGGACCTGGGGCTGAGGGCTGTGCTCTTTTCTCCTCTCTGCACATCAGAGGCCACTGGCAGTCCTGCCTTAAATGAACTGCTCGTCACGATTGGTATCGTTATTAAACCCTGAATCTGTTTTGGCAAAAGCCTTCTCTGACCGGAAGCCGGAAGCCCTCTTCTAGCCCTCCTGCTCAACCATCAGCTGTAGACTTGGACTTGACTTGCTCCCTTCCCTCCTCCACTTTCACAGACCAACTGTATCCACCCTTTCTGGGCTTGGCCTTTCCTTCCCCTTTATAACCTTCTGTGGCTCCCCATTTCTCTCGGTGCTATAAGCCAGCATAGGTCATTTTAAAGTTTTTAGTAGCCACGTTAAAAAAAAGTAAAAAGAAACAGATGACATTAACTTTAACGTATTTTACTTAACTCAATACATCTATACTATTTCAACGTGAAATCAATATATAAAAATTACTTCAGATACTTTACACTATTTTTTCTGTACTATGTCTTTGAAATCCAGTGTGTTTTACATTGACTTCATATCCCAAATTGGATGCTGAATTTTTACCAGAAATAGTTGATCTAGATTTAGATTTCATCGAAGTTATTCAAATTGTTGACAAAGTAAATTCAGATGCCCGAGTTGTTCCAAACCTACTTCAAAGTTTTCCAATAACTGAATCAAGTGGCAGTTTTTACGTTTAAATTACTTTAATTTAAAGAAAATAAATTCAGTACTTCATTTGTGCAAGTCACATTTTAAGGCCTCTGTAGCCGCCTGTAGCTAGCAGCTCCTGTATCGGCATCTCTGATACAGACCATCTCCATCGTCACAGAAAATTCTAGTATACAGTTCTGGCTTACAATAAAGTCCAACCTCCCCGAAAGGGCAGGCTTTCAGGATTTTCTAAAACCCGGCCCCAACCTGCCTAGCTTGATTTATTGACTTGACTTTTACACATGTTTACTTGCCAGAGCTTCTGTTTCCACTCTGAAATGCTCTGTCGTCTGTTCCCTCTGAGAACTTTCTTTGGGGCTTGCTACAAAAACGGCTTCCTTGCAGGATTCTTCCCTCTGTCCCGCACAGAATTAATTGCCTTCTCTGCCTCCCACGGGTTCTGGAAAAGGAGACCACACGTGTGGGAGGAGGCGCAGGTCTGTCCGAGCCCTGGACGGTGGCAGCCTGCCCTCGGCGCTCCCTTCCCGATTCTCCCAGAACAGGTTTGAATGAACCTTCAGACACGGCGTCCGCCCTGCCCGGGTGGACACAGAGCCCAGAGCCACACACAAAGGACGGCACTGTGTCCTCCAGAGCTGCCCTGGGGCTGGCGGACAGGAATTGCAACAGGAACACACCATGGGTCCAGGCAGGGGAATTCTAGGCGCGCGCCGGTGCTGGGGCTGTGGTGGGGTACGGGAACCTTCCTTTGTCCTCTCAAAATGAAATATGGGCCTGGCTGCTCTTAGACTCACTTTTTTATTTCTTAAACTAATTTTCTTTTTAAATGTCCAACATTTTCAAGCATGAGAATGACCAAGCAACACCGTTCCACTCCCTCCACCACCCCTTCCCCCCAGGCCCTAGGTACCTCTCACCTGTATTCTGTCTCTACGAATGTGCCTATTCTAGATAGTTCTTGTAAGTGCAATCATCCAAGGTGGATGTGCCTTGCTTATTTCACTGAGTATGATGTATTCCAGGTTCATCCATGTCACAGCATGTCTCAGAACTTCCTTTTTACGGTTGAATAATATTCCGTTGTGTGGATATAGCATATCTGGTGTGTCCATTCATCTCTCGATGGGCGCTTGGGTTGTTTCCACTTTTGGCAATTGCAAATAATGCCGCTATGAACGTCGGGGTGCACGTTTTTGTTTGAACACCTGTTTTCACTTTCTCTGGGTATTTACCTACAAGTCCAACCGTCGGGTCCTATGGGAATTCTGTGTTTAACCATTTTCCACAGTGGTTGTGCCTTTTCACATGTTAATCTTGTACTGGCTTTTCAAGGTGGGAACTGGTGTGTGTGTTTACTTTTCTTAAACTGTAACAGAGTTATACATCTTGATTGTGCAACTCAAGTGTTTACCAAGGGAGCAAGCATGCCACGTAACCATTTCCCAGATGAACAAACAGCGTGAGCAGCGCCCCCCCCCCCGAGTGCTCCCCACCCCATATCCCCTTCCAGACTGCTCCCACCACCTGACCTCGAGCTCTGGGTGTTCCTTTTGCCTATTTCTGAACTTTATGTAAATACCATCATCCAGGTTGGGTGTTTTTTGGCACCTGGCTTCTTTGGCTCAGCATTTTATTTGCCCTAGTCAGAAATATGCCATTTCCATCACATGAAACACTTCCTGAACCCTCAGTGATTGCAAAAAAAGGGAAGGAACGACGGGAAAGACAAGTCATCGCTGGGGTGATGGTTTGAGGTGTGAAGAAACTTGTGTTCAGATGTGGGTATTGTTTCCTCTGGAGTTTTTAGCTTTCGATGGCTCTGTCATAATTTACACTTTACCCTCACACAGGAAATCTCGTTAAGGTGATGATTCTTAGGTCTGGAAGGGTCCTTGAAAGGCCGTCGCACTTCTCTTGTGGCTTTTGGACCGGACCGGGGTGCAAATCATTTCCGCAGATTTCCTGTTTGGTAGAAAACTAAAGATGAGGGTGAAAAGAGAGAGATGTCTGTTGACTTTCATCACTGTACCTTCTGTTTTTGCTGCAGGTGCAATGTCGGCTCCGGGACCCTACCAGGCGGCCGCCGGGCCTTCCTCCGTGCCAACCGCGCCGCCGTCCTACGAAGAGACGGTGGCGGTGAACAGCTACTTTCCCACGCCGCCCGCGCCCGCGCCCGCGCCGGGCCCGACCACGGGGCTGGTGTCAGGCCCCGATGGGAAAGGCGTGCACCCCCCCGCGTACTACACCCAGCCGGTGCCCGTCCCCAACGCCAACGCCAGTACGTGTGCCCGCGCGCTCTCCCCTGGCTCTTCCTTGGTCCTCCAGCCCAGCGTGGGGCCTCCCTTGAGCACGAGCAGAGGGGCTGGAGGGCCAGTCAGTCCAGCCTCACCCCCTTCTGAAATTCCACGTCCAGTCTTCTGGGGTCCACCGTGGCGAGGCTCGTGGTTGGGCCACGGTGACGTCGGGTTCCTTATCTCCCCCGTGTCCGCCATCACTAAGTCCAGAGGCACAACCAACTGTTTATTCAGAGACATTTGGGAGTGGGGGTTTTTATTTTAAACCCCCACCCACATGGAGAGCCCCTACCCCGGAGGCCAGGGCTGGACTGGGAGAGTGGGAGAGGGAGAAGCAGTAGCCACCAGCCAGAAGGGGTAAACGGGACCGCTCCCCACCATTAGTGCAGGTTGTTCCTTTGCCCTTGAACAGCTTCTTCATGGTCCCCACCCTTTGGTACTTTATGCTGTCCAGGTGTGTCCAGGTGTGCCCAGGTATGCAGCTGATTCAGTGTTACCAGCAGTTTAGGAAGAAATCGCCAGCTCAGAGTGGGCCCAGCAATCAGACCAGGTTCACTTAACCTCCCCGTGCCTCAGTGTGCTCATCCGTAAAACAGGGCTCGTCGAGTTCCTACATCCGTGAAGCGTTAAGCCTTTTTTCCATTTGGAAAAAAGAAGTCATTATTACTGCCTTTGAGTTTTGACCCCTTGAGATGAAAGAAGTGATATTAACTTTAGACGATTTTAGATCACACTGGTATTAATTACTTTTTCTTGTAAGGAGAGGCTTTATTTGAAAGGATTATTGCGAGGGAGAGAGGGGAAATTGCAATAGGGAGAATGCGCTCTGGCCGTTAAGATCGGCAAGCAGCTCAAGGGTTAGACCAAAAGGTTGTTTTTAGAAAGGAGTCATAAAGAGCATTCTTGAACAACAACAGCAAAAAGCACTTTAAATTTACACATAACTGGTAAAATATGCTTCAGCTTCGTTTCTTTTCCAGAGGGAGGGTCTCTGAGTATTAAGTTCCGTTAGCTCTGGGCACCGGTTAATTCGCCCTAGTACGTAGAGATAGAAATGGCAGCCTAACAACCTAGGAAGAAAAAGAGGGAAGTCACTTTGACAGAAATATGAGCACCTTTGCCAACAAACAGAATCCGCAGCACTTGAAGTGCTAAACTGGT
The DNA here is from genome assembly GCF_030445035.2 of Dasypus novemcinctus. Classification (NCBI taxonomy): domain Eukaryota; kingdom Metazoa; phylum Chordata; class Mammalia; order Cingulata; family Dasypodidae; genus Dasypus; species Dasypus novemcinctus. Next base: position 62,304,136 of record NC_080695.1, read on the forward strand.
TCCCTCATTTCCCTTGCTCGAGATGTTCTGATTACCGGGAGTGTCCAGACATGCTCTCAAATAGTTTTCTTAGCTTCATTTCACATTCTCGTTTTCATGCATCAACAAGGCTCACCTTGAAGAGCTGGGGGCGGCGTTCCCCGGCTTGGAAAGCTCCGCCCCCATCGCGGGACTCCGGGGTTCGTGGAGGGGCCCCAGTGAAAAGACATCGGGGGAGGCTGCTCTGTGCCAGGCGCAGCGCGAGGCCCTTAGCGGTGGTTACGCCTTAGCCGCGGCTCTGCGAGGGAGGCCCTGCTGGTTCCATTTTTTCAGAGAAGTTTATTGAGCTGTAATTCACATAAAGTTAAAACCCAGTGCATTTTATTATAGTCATAGAGTTGTGCAACCATCACCACAATCTACTTCCAGAACATTTCCATCAACCCAAAAAGAAACCTTGTCACTCCCCGTCGCCCCCTTTGCCCAGCCCTTGGCAACCATTAGCAGATGGATGGAGAAACTGAGGCTAACCCTCATCCCGTCACTGTTTCTCCGATTACTACTTGCAGACCACCTTAGAATCACTGGGGGGCTCATAAAGCAGCTTGTGGGGACCCCGCACCAGGTCTGCTGAGTCAGGTTTTGGGGGGTAGGACCCACGACGCTGCAGTCTCCGTCCTCATTTGAACCCTGGTCTGGCCGTGCCAAAGCCCTCCTGGCCAGCAGTCTATAGTTCTCTTTGCCCTCTTGCCCACAGGGTCTGGTGAGACCCTCGGAGTCCAATCCTACAAACCTGTCGTGCTTCCCCTTCTGCCCTCCGTGTGGTTTCCGCGCCCCTTGTGGGCCGAGCGGCCCGTCCATCTGTCTCGTGGGCTGAACGGCCTGTCCGTCTTTCCTGCCCCCAGTTGCCGTGCAGACCGTGTATGTCCAGCAGCCCGTCTCCTTCTTCGACCGCCCGGTCCAGATGTGCTGTCCCTCCTGCAGCAAGATGATCGTGACCCGGCTCTCCTACACCGCCGGCGCCCTCACCTGGCTGTCCTGCGGGAGCCTGTGCCTCCTGGGGTGAGTGCTGCACGCGGGGTCCTGGGCCCCCAGCAGGGCTTCTCGCCCTCGGCGCCCCTGGCATCTGGACCCAGGCCGTTCTTTGCTGTCCTGGGCGTGGCCAGGTATTGGGCAGCATCCCTGGCTCCCACCCACTGGGTGCCAGCAGTGCCCCTCCCCCAGCAGTGACCGCCAAAGTGACTCCAGACCTTGCCCGCTGTCCCCTGAGGGGACTCCGCTGACCCCAGCCCCTGCTTTTGAGCTTATCAGCACCTGGAAGTTGTGCTTTCGTCATTTCTTCTGCTTTTCTCCTCGAACCCCTGGGACCACATTACAGGGCAAGCACTGCCGCCAGGAGATACCCTTTTGGATTTCTTTTCACCCTTAGGGATTTCTTTTCTTTCTAGGATTTCATGACCCAAATAGCAAAGTGTTCGTTTGACGCTGAAAAAAAGCTTTAAACAATTGGTGCATTAAAATACTTTATAGTAATCTCTTCAGAACGTCTTATCCTTTTATGACTTTTCCAATTGCCTCTACAGGGAAATTGTATAAATATTTATGTCTGCAGCCAAGGGTATTATATTTAAAGAGATAATAGTTTCTGTTCTGGGAGAGAAACTCAGGAAACAATTGATTTTTAACCCCCAGCAGGCAAAGTAGCCCCCTTTTTAATTTTAATTTTTATTGTTTGGCGCTATATATATTTGTCACATCAGCTGTGCCGTCTTAACCATTTCTACGTGCACACTTCAGCGGCATTGATTGCGTTCACATTGTTGTGCTGCCGTCACCACCATCTATTACCAAAGCTTTTTCTTCACCCCAAACAGAAACTCTGTTTCCCTGAAGTGGTAGCTCGCCATTTCCCCTTCCACGGCCCCTGGGCACCTCAAATCCGCTCCCAGTCTCTAAATTTGCATTTCCTAGGTATTTTGTGGAAGTGAGATCATCTGACATTTGTGCTTTGGGGTCTGGCCTGTGTCACTGCACAGGATGGCTTCGAGGTTCACATGCCAGAACTGCATTCCTTTTTTCAACAAGTAGCTTCTTTTTCCTGGCCTCGTGAACCTCTCATTTTCTTCCTTGAAAGAAACAACTGTCCGTCAGTTTCCTTCCAAGAACCCTCAGTTTTTGTATAACTGGCTCATTCCTCCCCGTCGTCTGCCCGAGGCTTAGGTCAGGAAGGAACAGAATTTCTCCTCCTAATTTCGAGAGGCTCAAAGCCCCAGAGAGCTTAGCGAATTTCCTCCAGGTCACGTCACGGTCAGTGAGGAAGAAAGGAGACCAAGGCCCCTGATTCCATGTCCCACCCACGGCCCTGCGTTGCCAGTCGTGGATTTTATTCTTTGGACAGAAAAATCAATTATCTTTGAGCGTGGCTAGTAAGACTGATTTTTCTCTAGAAATCAGGGAAAGGAAGACTGGAGGCTTTACTGAGTGCTGACCTCTGCGGATCCGACTTATTGAAATTGAGGCAGCTCTTCTGTCCCTTCCTTTCCTTCCTTAAATGGAGTCGAGTGAGTTCCAGGCCCGCTGCTTCTGAGCTGTGTGACTGTGGCCTGGTGACTTTCCCTCTCTGTGCTGCCATCTTGACTCCTCTGTAAACGGGATGATCATTTCTGCTTTGGGTTTTTTTTTAATTGTTTCTTATTTTTTTAAATTAACCTTTATTGTAACCGGTCTACAACTCAAAATTTGCCATTTTAACTGATTTTAAGTGTGCCGTTCATTTGGTATGAATTAGGTACACAGCGTTGTGCTACCATCACCACCATCCATTACTCAAGCTTTTCCAGCACCCAGACAGAAGCTCTGCACCCCTTCCCCCTCCCCCCAGCCCCTGGTCTCCTCTAAATCCACTTTCTGTTTCAGTGAATTTGCCTCTTGTAGGTATTTCAAGGCATTTCTAGGTATAAGTGGACTCAGATGCTTGTGTCCTTTTGTCTGACTTCTTCCACTCAGCGCCCTGTGTTCAGGGCTCCTCCAGAGCCGGGGCGGCTCGTTCAGCTTAGCGCCGTGCTGGTCTCCAGACGGATCGACTGCCCCTTATTTGAGCTTCTGGTACGCTTTTAGGCAACCGGAGGATGTTTCTTTCACAAGGTAGTTTCTTCATCGGCCTATTTCCAGGTTCTGCTTATTGTAAATCAGTGTCTTCCTCTAAAATGTTGACTCCCACCCTGCGTTTGGCAAGCATCACTGTTTGCTGGTGTTGGATTGTGTAGGTCGAGAGAGGCATTACTTGGAAAACTTTATTTGGCTGTTGCTTCACTCTCCAAGTGAAAAAGAGAGCGGTAAGAATCCAAGAGATGGACAGCCCCAGACAGGGCAGCGCAGGCACCACAGGAGCCCACTGCCTGTTTTGAGTTTCCTTGGATACACAGACACGCCCATTTGTTTACTGTCGTCTATAGCTGCTTCATACCAGTAAGGGCAGAGTTGGATAGTTGTGGCATAGAGCGTATGGGCCACGAAGCTTAAAATCTGCCCTATCTGGCTCTTGACAAAAATATCGACCCACCCCGTCTAAGACTTTGAAAGATACTGAAGTGACTTGACATTTGTCAAGACATCCAGATGGCACCCCTGGTGCTGGGAGACTTACTCGTTTCCTGAGGTTTCAGTAACAAATTCCCACTCACTGGGTGCCTAGAAAGAACAGATTTACTCTGTCACAGTTTAGAGGCTGACGTCCGACGTCACGGTCTCGGCAGGGTCCTGCTCTCCCCGAAGGCTCTTGGGGAGGAGCCTTCCTGGCCTCTGCAGCTTCCGTGGGCTCCAGGTGCTCCTTGGCTCGGGCCCCACCCCTCCAGTGCCTGCCTGCCTTCACCTGGCCGCCGCCTCTTCTCCCCGGGTCTCTCCGCTGGGTGACTCTTAGAAGGACACTTGTCGTTGGATTTAGGGGCTGTCCTAAATCCAGGATCATTTCATCTTGAGGTCCCCAAGTCAGTCACATCTGCAAAGACCCTTTCTCCAGGAAGGTCCCATTCCTGGGTACTGGGAGTTAGGACTTAGACCTGTGTTTTGGGGTCACCGTTGAACGCAGTGCGGTCTCTAATGTGTCCTGTTGTGTGGCTCTTGTGTCCTCTAGGTGCGCAGCGGGCTGCTGCTTCATCCCCTTCTGCGTGGACGCCCTGCAGGACGTGGACCACTACTGTCCCAACTGCCAGGCTCTCCTGGGCACCTATAAGCGTTTGTAGGACTCGGCGGTCCAGCTGTCACCCAGCTCCGCCCCAGTGGAGGTGCTGCCTTGGTGGTCTCATCAAGGGTTCCAGCATCATGTTTTCTTGGGGAAGTATCTGGCAAAAGTATCCAACCTCCAAACGCCAGAAATTGCTGCTTGGAGAATGCACGGGACATGCAGAGGCATTCACTTTGAGTGTTGGTTCAAGGGTTTCCCACCCATCATCTAAGAACCCAAGTCAAGCCATCTAACTGTGATTGTTGCCCTGTCTGGTGATTTGCCATTGGCTGGCTCCTTTTCCCGCCTCAGTGGGCCTTTCTGGTGGTGGTCTCAAACTGAGAAGCCACAGGTTGCCTTATTTTTGAGACTGTTCTGACCTGAATTAGGCTGGACCAGCCTGTAGTGCCTACCATTTATCCGCCCTGCCCCACCCTGATGACAGAAATCTTGCCTTATAGACATTAAGGGCTTGGCTCTCAGATTCTATCATTTGCAGACTTTTTCACTTTTTCATTAGCACACAAATACACTTTAATTTTTATATTCTTTTTTAAGTACAAGGAGGAACTTTTATTACCCACCAGACAACATATCTTTGGGGTCTTGAATATATGTTAGAAAAAGAGGGCTGAGGCTTATCTATGGCCTGCCTTTCTTTGGTTCTACGTATCAGAGCCTCAGTGCCACTGTATGTGAAGAGCTTTTTTTTTTTCTTGTACAGGAATTGTGTGTATTAACAGTTTTTATGACCTCCTTTAGTCTTAAACATTCTTTGAACATAATTTTGAAAGGAGGGAATTTCTAGAACTATTTTCCATAACCATGTGACTGATACCATTTTCACCTTTGCCAATGTGCTCTCACTTCTTATATTTGAACAACAACTACAATGAAAAGAAACAAATACTTTTATCTACTGGCTTTAATTGGATTGAGCATGGTTCTTAAAAATCTCTGTAATGGAATTCCCAGAGTGGAGCCCCTTTTGGGTTTCTGGGGTGGTGTTTGGAAAGATAAAGGAAAAGTGTGTTTGAGCTTGGTCTGGGTACCAGGATGCTGGGAAGCTTGGGGACCTACCCTGTTTCAAAGGAATCTAAAGCCTGATTGTATTTTCCAGAAAGGCAATTTGTTTTGTAAAGCGGACGACTTGGTTTCTAAGACTCAAGCAGCAAGCCAGGGTTCTGGGTTAACTGCTGGGTCATCGTTGAAATCAAGACCCCCACCAGGCTCAACTTTCTGGAGTCCCCGTTTTGATAGCCCATTGGCACAGGGACCACATGTGAATAATATTATGTAGAAATCAAGCCTAGACCTTGGCTGAAATCTGTATATTGGCTAAAAAATTGTAATCCTAATAATCGATTCAGCTTATTCATTTGATGTTTTGAAAATTCCAGTAATTATTTTTTTGCAATGAATATGGATACCACATAGTACATTGGTTTTATCTGCTTTAAAAAAAATAAAGTCTTTGGTTCAGTTGGTGAACAGTTTAACAGTTCCTAGGGTGTGAAGAAAGGTCTCCTGTCGTGTTTCCAGCCGTTGCTACAAAGAACCTTTATTTGCTCCCTAACGGTAGAAAATCCTGCGCGATAAAGACCTCAGGCTTGCTGAGCGTCCTATGGTGTCAGGATGACCGATGTGGAGTTGGGTGGCTTGCTCACGAGTCCGCTTTGAACGGTAGGTTATTGGAACCCGATAGGCGTCATCGGTGGCAGCAAGCCACAGCTTTCAAGTTCTAATAAAATGCACAGAAGCAAGCCGTCCTCATTCATTCCCTGAACAAAACCGGCCTTTGTTAATTGATCGGGTGGTTGTGAGATCCCGGAGGAGGTGCTGAGCTTGTCAGGAATATGAATGCCGCCCCTCCCCCCGCTTCCTACCTGACACTAGGCCTTCATTTTGGAAGGTGCAGGAAAAATACTGTCATCTTGGTGAGGCTTACATGGTCATTTAAACCCTAATTTATGGTCTTGAAAAATTGCTGCTTGCCCAGCCCTGGTCGTGTGCTTCCCTTTCATTTGGCAATATCCAAGGCCATGCATATTTAGCAGTTCGCTCACACGGTAGTACGAAAATGGTTGCAAGCTGTTATTAGTGACACATGCAAAGTCTTCAAAACATGAATCCCACTGCAAGAGCCGCAAAATATAGACTATCTGGAACTTAAAAAAAAACAAACTATTAGGTGCCTGGAGTACGCAGCATTGACTGGACATTTATTCATTTTATTGTTCATAGTACAGACTTAACTCTTCTACGAATGGAAAAGTCTCTGTCCCTGCTTGTTGGGGACTTTGGCATAAATTTTGCAAACACTGACTCACATTCAATTGATGAAAGAAAGGGCTTTATACCTACTTGTACCTCAAAGAATTTCACCAATTTCAAACCAAAAGTAGCTGTCTATCTACTGTTCTGGCTGTCTAGACGTGATGGCCTTATGTGTAAATCGTGGTTTGGCTCTTGGTAACAAGGGTTCAGTTATCAGGTTTATTTAGGCCACTTTAAGCATGTGGTTGATTCCTGGCCGACTACATCATTTGTTGCCTGTGGAGATGTTTTCTCTGGGACAGCTGATTTCCCAGTTGCTACCAGGACCAGTTCTGTTATATCCTGAACTTTTTTTTTTTTTTAAGATTTATTTATTTCTCCCTCCAACCCTTGTTTGAACTCACTGCTCTGTGTCTGCTTGTCTTCTTTTTTAGGAGGCACTGGGAATCGAACCCAGGACCTCCCATGTGGGAGAGAGGCGCCCAATTGCTTGAGCCACATCTGCTCCCAGCTTGTTGTGTCTCTTGTGACTCTTCATGGTGTCATCTTGTTGCGTCAGCTCGCCAGACCAGCCAGTTGTGTCAGCTCTCTGTCTTGCTTGTCTTTAGGAGCTACTGGGCACTGATCCTGGGACCTCCTGTGTGGTAGGCAGGCGCCTAACTGCTCGAGCCACATCCATTTCCCCTGAACTTTTTATAAATGTGGCTTCATACACGTCACACACACACACTGGTGTTGGTTTTGTCTTCAAGGAGAATCTTAGGGAGGTTAAAATACTTCTCAGACCTTGTGGGCTCAAGACCTTTTATGGGAGTAAATCTAGACATTGGAATTCTACTTACAAAGTTCTGATTTGCATTTGGGATCCTATTAAAGTTATCTCCTGCTTTTATTACTCAAATGTTTACAGTGAGTCGTCTGTTTTTCATAGAACATGAATGAATTCAAAGTAGATCCAGAAAGGACAACGACAAAGAGAAACCAAGAGGGTTTCTTCTTGTTTTGTCATCTAAGTGTTTTAAAGAAACAAGATTCTGAAGCTCAGGAAGGTGTAAACTAAGCAAACCTGTTTGCAGACCAGTGTAGTGCATGTAGCTAACAGTCTTGTGAGTGTTCTCTGCTGTATTAGGAAAATGCTCGTGTTTAAATACTCTGAAAGCGCTTAGTCCTGCAGCATCTTTTAAGCAATTTTACATGTAGTTTTTCCAAGGTGAGCTCAATTGGGTTAGTGAGCATTTCTAGTATCACGGTGTGTTGTCGCAGGTAATAGAGCTAAGTACTGTTTGGAAATGAATCCCTTGTATATGTAATTGTGTATGTGTGTGCTGGTTGTGGTGCAAAGTGAGTGTCCAGGGGAAAGTCTGGAAGCCCCAGGCCTGGCACGGGTGTGGCTTTCACTTTCTTTACCTTTGCTTGCCCCCTGCTGTTTGTGAGGCCTCGTACAGATGCGGCACAAAGCAGCCCTGCCTGTGAAGTGGGAGCAGTGGGCTTGGTACTGCCTGCAATAATGCTAACGCCTTTTTTTGTTAATCGGGGTACAGTTCACATAAGGTAAATCAATCATTTTAAAGCGTGTGACTCAGTGGCGTTTAGTACGTCCATTACTTTGTGCAATTATCACCTTCATCAGGGCCAAAACATTCTCATCACACCCAAAGGAAACACCCCACTGAGCAGCCACTCCCGTGGCCTCCTCCCACCAGCACCCTCTGGTCTGCTTTCTGTTTCTGATGATTTGCCTGTTGTGAATACGTCATATTGAAGGAGTCACGCAGTCTGCGGGTTTGTACAGCTAGCTTCTCTCCGCACAATGATTTCAAGGTTCGCCTGCATCGTAGCGTGTGGTAGAACTTCATCCCTCTTTATGGCTGAATGATATTCCCTCGTGCAGATGGACTGCGTTTGTTTATCCGTGCTGCTGTTGATGGACACGTGGGCTGTTCCCACCTTTCTGCTCTTGTGATAATGCTATGAACGTGGGTGTCGAGATTTTGAGCCTTGGTTCCTTGGGGTGTGCACCAAGGAGTGGGTTTGCCGAGCACATGGTAACAGTCTTTTGGGGGAGCTGCCTGTGGCTCCCAAGTCTGGCAGGGGCTACCCATCTGGAATCCCCTGACATGGAGGACTTGGCCACCTTGTGCCATCTAAGAACCATTTCTGACAGCCTGGTGGCCCCAGGGCTCTGGATCTGGAGGAGAAGACGTGCTCCGGGCAGGCCTGCTTTGATTGCTTGACCTGTTTGTACACATCCCCATCCCTCTGGGCCCCCCGCAGTGCCTGAGAGATGAGGGGAGGATGCCACTGTCCTGAGCCCCCCAACCCGGCCCCTCTAAGAAGGGGCCGCGAACGTTAGAGTCCTCAGGTTTTCCACTGCCACTCAGCTGGTGTTTACTGAGCACCTACTATGTGCCCACCTTGGGATACAGCTGCAAAAGAGGCAGGCCCTGATCTGCCTTGTGGAGTTGATTGTGGAGAGGAAGAGATGGGACTTCAAGACGTGTCATTCTCGCATGTTCTTTCGCCCAGTTAGAAGGCAGTCCCTTGGATTCAGTGCACAAAGAGTCCTAAAGCTGCATCTGGAAAATTTGTGGCTGCTCTGCTTTTGTGTGATTTAATTTGCTGTTCTCTCTCAAAGGAATCAATGGCGTTCTTCGGTTTTCTTTTGAGTAGTGGCAGCCCTTGAAATTTAATCTCCTGCCGGCTGCCTCTTAATTTCCTGTTGATAAGCAGGAAGGGCGAGGCTCACTGGCTACCAGTAAGAGCAGGGTGTGGGCCTGTGGGTCTGTTCCTGGTCAGTGAAAAATGTCCTCAGCTCTGCCGAGAGGGCCACAAGTTGAGCTCGTGGGAGGAGCGGGCATAGCCTCTCTCTCCTGGGGATTTGCTCCTGAGAGTGGAGACCCCCTGCTTGGACCTGAGTCATCTGGCTGGACTTTGCCATCTGCAAGGACCTTTTGGAAAAAGAGAAAGCAACAGACACTTGGACAATCATATATAAATATAGATATGATTTCTATTTATATAAAGAAACACATTTACATTAAAACACTTAATATTAAGTATAAATATACTCATTATAAAGTAAATATAAAAGGCCAGAGGAAGCAAGCCTGCCCTCTGAAATTCCCACTGTTCAAGCACCCCATTGTGTGGTATTTGTCATGGCATCCAAGAAACTGAATGACACCTAGAATCTCAATTTTCTTTCTTTTTCAGTTTTTTTTATGCAGCATTAAACTTTGAAAAATGTTTTTATTGTGGTTTTATGTACATGCATACATAGAATTAGCCATTTTTAGGTGTATAATTGGGTGGCATTAGTTACATTTACTGCGTTCTGCAACCATCACCATCCGTTACCAAGACTCGGATCATGGCGTCGGAAGCCCCACATCGAGAAGCGCTGCCTCCCGGTGCCCCCTCCCGTCAGCCCCTGGTGACCTCCCGTCTACGCTCTGGCTCTCTGAGTTTGCCCCTCGAGATGTATCTGAACTTCATTGCTCTTTATGGTTCAATTATATCCCACTGTGTGTGCATACACCCCGTTTTGTTTCTCCATCTGCTGGTGGACGCTTTGGGTGTTTCTACCCTTTGGCTCTTGTGAATATGCTGCCAGGAGCATCGGGGTATACGTTTTTGTTTGAGTTCCAGCTTCCAGTTCCTTTGGGTATATAGAATCAGGATTGCTGGATCATATGGTAATTCTATGTTTAACTTTCTGAGGGGCCCCAAACTCTTTTCCATGGCGACCGACTGTCAATCACTTCTAACCTCAAGTGGGGGTGTTTGTGCTGCTTTGTCCTCAGGGCGTTCTGAGGCCCGGAAAGTGGAGAAGGGGGTGCAGGGGAGCACACAGACAGCTGTTCTCGGGAGCTTCCTAAGCTCTAATCTGCATTTCTTATTCATGTCCACAATTAAAGTAGTAGGAAAAATGCTCAGGAGATGCCTGGTGGGGGCCGCGGGTCAGGATTGGGTCCTTCTGCACATGCACAGAATGCTCAGACCTGCACGGGGACAGCGCCCAGAAAATGGCGGGTGCCCATCATCCGGGGACGGTTGTCTGCTTCCATCCGATGGCCCCGGCCGGAAGCCGAGGGCAGCTGCAGTTACGACGTCCTCGCATTAAGAGCCCTCCTTTGGGGTGGTGTTGGTTTAACGGTGCCTGCTTGGTGGCTTTTTTGGGTGTGTCTGGGTGCCTGTGGCGGGGGGGGGGGGGGGGGGGGGGGAGTCTAGGTGTGTCTCTCCGTGTCTGTGGGTGGTTCCGGTGTCTGGATGCCTCTAAGGTGCGTGTGTTGAGGAAGAGTGGGGAGGGGGTCTGGGGTGGGCGTGGGGGCCTGGGGAGGGGGTGGGGGAGGAGTCTGGCTGTCTGTGTCTCTGTGTCCCTGTGGGTGTCTGTGAGTGTGTAGGGGAGAAGGGGGCTCACAGCTCCCGGCAGCCTCCCCTGCGCGTTGCCTCAGGGCCCCCCTTCCCTCTACAGCAGAGGGAGCCCTGGGGGGGCTTCCAGGTCAGGCTGGGGGCAGGGAGCCTGACTTCAGGACTCGTTCTCCTCCTCCCGCTTTTTAAAAAAATTTTTATTTCATTTTATTTTTTAAATTTCTCCCCCTCCCCCCCAAGCTGTTTGCTCTCCGTGTCCATTCGCTGTGTGTTCTTCTGTGACTGCTTCTATCCTTACCAGCGGCACGGGAATCTGTTTCTTTTTGTTGCGTCATCTTGCTGTGTCAGCTCTCCATGTGGGCGGCGCCATTCCTGGGCAGGCTGCTCCCTCCTTCGCGCTGGGCTGCTCTCCTTACGGGGCGCACTCCTTGCGCGTGGGGCTCCCTTATGCGGGGACACCCCGGCGTGGCAGGGCACTCCCTGTGCGCGTCAGCACTGTGCATGGGCCAGCTCCACACCCCTCCTCCCGCTTTTAGGGCCCTTTATGGAGTGAACATCCCCCCCCCCCCCAAAACAAGTTCAAGTCCTAAGCCTGGGCCCGTGGGCGTGGCCCCTTCGTAAACAGGACCTTCGAAGATGTTAGTCATTCAGGGGAGGCCCCGACCCCAGGTGACTGGAGGAGTCCCTCGAGACAGGACATCGGACATGGAAGAAGACAGGAGACTGGTGGCCGTGTGGCCGAGGCGGGGATGGAGCTCCGGGTGGCTGGCAAGGGCCGGCCGGAACCCTACGGGCTTCAGAGGAAGCATGGTCGTGCCAGCCCCTTGCTGGTGGGCTTGTAGCCTCCAGATCTCAGGCAGTAGATGCCCGTGGCTTGCGTTGGTCATGCAGCTCCAGCACTCTAAGCTGCGGAGCCTTGGGTCTTGCTGACCTTGTTAGGCTTCAGCAGGTGCTTCCAGAATCTTTGGGGCTCCTCCTGAGCCTTGGCTGCTCGTGAGAGTCCCCTGGAGGACCCTTAAGAACCTTGATGCCCAGGGCACATCCTGGGGCCAGTTGAGGTGCAAGCAGGTTTCATGGGGTGTCTTTCCCGTTGGGCATGGCTGGCACATACCTGCGTCATGCAGCTGTTTTGTTTTTTAATCAGAAGGAAAAGCTTTAGTAGTCATGAATCCAGCCTGGGTGACGGTCCTCTTTATGCCAGTACAGTCATAAATCACACTCGTGATCTATGTTTATGGAGGAAGTGACCATGGACGTCCTATCACGGCCATGGTCAGCACGTGACCTGCAGTCTGGTGGTTGACTTTGGCATGTGAGGCTCAGTTGCTGAGGGGATAGAATCGAAACTGCCCCTGTTCGTTCATCAAATGCAAATGATAGGTGCCGGGGACACAGCAGCAAACAGGAGAGACAAGCTCCCTCCTCTTGGTGGATTTAAAGAATGATGTCATTTTAAAAAACATTTGTTTTTAACTTTTAATTCTGCAACGATTATAGATGCACGGAGCCCTTCACTCAGTTTTTCCAGTGGCGACATCTGATAATACCAAGGCCAGGAGATTGGCATTGCCAGAGGATCTTCATCATTTTCAGATTGCTTTGCATGTTATGATAAGATTGTCTTGCATATTACTGCTTCCTCACATGTTGGAGTAATTGATCCTATCAAGAACTCTTGCAGTTAGGAAGGAAAAAAAACGTCATCACCATTTTATAGATGAAGCAAAAGAGGCATCAAATGTGATTTGCCCAGGAGTGCCAGGCAATTTATAGTAGAGCTCCCCCTTCTCATCTTAACCATCACCTTGGATTTGTTAAAATGCAGGTCCTCTGGGCCTCTCACCTGGAGATTCAGATTCAGAAGTTTTGGGGTAAGCCCCGGCAATACGCATTAAAAAAAAAAAAGGTTCTGGATGGTTTCTAAGGGCAGGCGTGTTTGAGAAATTCTGTTCCACACTGCCTGGAGCAAGAAGAAGAAACCGAGGCTGATCCAAGTCAGGTTCTTGACTTTGGCAGTGTTGACATCTTGGGCCGGGTAATTCTGTTTTGGGGGTTTTCCTGTACGTTGTGGGGTATTTCACAGCATCTCTGGCCTCTACCCACCAAATGCCAGTAGTGCCTGCCCCAATCGTGGCCATCAAAAATGTCTCTGAACGTTGGCCAGTGTTCCCTGGGGGCAAAATTGTCCCCATTGAGAGCCACTGGCTCAGAGCATGGGTTAAAATGAACATTTTCCTGTTTGAGTTGGGCGTGCCTCATTGACACAAGCTCCTGGTTAAAAAGATACCAATTTGTGTGATTTACCATGACAGTTGCTGAAGTGGGGGTCCAGTCAATTGTGAATACAGTGTCAGTAGGAATAGATATTCAAATAAAGTAGTAAACCATTAACAAACATAGTAAGACTATAACATACAATTATTCAAATAATAGTAAAAAGGCAAAGGATAGAATTCAAGGGCATGACCGGAATTTTACCAGCTTTGCAACTAGCAATGCATATTTCCACACTTGTTTAATTTGGAGAAAGAAAAGAAAAAAAAAAAACAACTGAAAGAAATCGATCCATCAAGAACTGTGAATGAGCCACCTGTACAGTTGGGGCAAGTGATTTAAATCTTCCTGGCCTGCGTTCCTCTCCTTTAAAAGTAAGCAGGCTGATCCTTCCAGCTCAAATTCTGTTTTGGGAAATGGGCAGGTCTAGGGGAAGGCTACAGAACATGCTGGAACATGCTGGACCATGCCATAGGGTTTGGTTCTCTTGGACTGTTGGGGAGGGTTCATGGGCCCCTTGGAGCTCAGGCCTGGCCCCCTGTGAGCAAGTCTCAGGAACAGGTAGAGTTCGGCTTTGACAAGCTCAATCAGAAAAACTGAAGTTGGGTGAGCCAGCCTCAAGGGCCAGCCACCTGTGTCCCCTTCCCATTTCCTGCTGCCGGCTGGAATCACACCTGGCTCAGCTCAAGGGCAGTCAGAGGCCGCTTCTGTGGGTCTTTTGCAAGCCATGGCCAGTCCTCAGCAGCCCTGTTTCCCTCTCCAGGTGGGTTGTAGGCTGCCTCCCTCCTTGGCTGAGCTGGTGAAGGCCACCGCCCACGTGGCTTTGGCATTTACTGATCTAGGGCGTGATGTCCCTTCCTCGGGTTATGGTGAATGGGGCCCAGCCCCTGGGAGCAGGAACAAATAAATGACTGCACGATGGCATGGGTGAAACCTCAAGTGAGCGTGTTCGTAACCTTGGAGGACCCCAGCGTCCGGTGTTGATGGAATGCAGGAGCGGGGAGGGGTGGGGGGCTGGGTTGGAAGAGGCTGTGGAGTTGGTGGGTCTCTAAGGAGCTAGGAAATGGGGGCGAAGGGCTGGGAGGGGCTCTGAGGGGCCTCCATAGAATCTCCTCTGTAAGCAGCTGCTGGCAAAAGATTTCGAGGTTGAGACATTTTTTGTTGTTGTCGGTAACAGCGTTATTGAGAAGTAACCCACATACCATACAAATGGCCCGTTTAAAGTGCTCAGTTCAATGGGTTTTAGGATATTCATAAAGTTGTGCAACCATCACCACAATCAATTTTAGAATATTTTCACCATCCCCAAAAGAAACGCTGTGCCCTTTGACTTTCATCCTCCAATTCCCCCAACCCACCAGCCCTAAGCAACTACTAATCTGCTTTCTGTCTCTACAGCTTGACCAATTTGGGGCATTTCATAGAAACGGAATCATAAATGTGTGGCCTCTGTGGCTGGCTTCGTTCTCTTAGCATGATCTTTTCAAGGTTCCGCTCTTGTAGCATCAGTCAGAACTTCATTTCTTTTTATGGCTGATAGTGAGCCATTATATGCTTCTATCACATTTTATTTATCCGTTTATGTATTACTGATTATCCTTTTTCTCCCCAGAAGTTCATGGTTCTATAATTGCTACTTGTACCATCTGTTCAAAAAAGTAGCTGTGTGCCATTTGTCGGTAAAATGATTATATTTGTTAGATAGTTTTCATTGATATTCTTTTAATTATGGGTAGATTTCATCAGTCTGGGATAAAAGGGGCTATTAATGATTATAAAGGGGCAACAGGCATGAACTGGGGGTGCCCTGGCAAACCCATTGGGTGGGCACCCTCGGGTCAGGCAGGGGCAAGGGTGAGACCGCCAGCACGGGCTGGTTTACTCTAAAGCAATGCCGGGAAAGATGCTTTGTCTTGGATTTTGAAACCGTGTCAACCAATAAATAACAAAGCTAAATTAGTTAGTAGGCTGATGGTACTGTGTGCACAAAAACCAGTCATTTTAGGTCATGCTCATCTGGCAAAGGAACAGTGAGTGCCATGGGCGGGGCTTGTCCTGTCACCTGCCTTCACGGTGATTCATTCTGGAAGGGAAGTGTCTTCTTATTTGACAGATCAGGAGTCCCAAGTAATTGGGACTCCGTGGCTAAAAGTCAACCTTCCCAGACTCAATATTTCTTATCCTTTTTTCCCTGCTTTAATTTTTTCCTCTTAGCGCTCAACAAACTATGTATTTTACTTGTTTTCCAGAGGCTGCCCCCATAGTCCACCTGTGAAAGGCAAGTGGGGGCTGCTGAGACCTGGCACCCATTCTCCAAAGAGGTGGTGGCCGCTTCCTGTTGTTGAGCGGAGCCAGGTGTGCTGAGGCAAACATTCCCACCCGGATCCGACAGGAGGAATGGGGACCCACAGAGCTCAGGAAACTATCACGCCCCTGGTCACAGGTCATTACAGTGAAAGGCTCCAGGTGGAGATCAACGAGGGGAAAGGCTGGTAGGGCAGGCGCCAGGAGAGACCAGTTGTCCCCTCCCAGCGCTGTCGTACTTTGACGTCTGGCTACATGCACAGAGTACGGCCAACCAGCGAAGCAGCCCCGAGCCTTGGTGTCCAGGGGTGCCCTGGTGCCTGGCCTCGGTCCTCAGCCTCTCCAGAGGTTAAGCTAACACCACGAGGCCCAAGGACCCCACCGCAAATCACGTTGTTGGCATAGACTCTCTGGCGTGGCTCAAGGTCCCCAAGCAAACAGAGACTCTCACCAGGCAAACACTAAAGGGCTTAGGGGTGACTTCCCAGGAGCTGGGGGCAAGGGTCAACCCTTTCTTGGGGCAAGGCTGACCCTTTACTGCTCAGAAGACACTGGCCCGAAGCCTTCCACGGGGGGTAAGGTGGGGGGGGGTGGAGTCATTTAAGAGAAAGTGGAGCAAAACTAGCAGGTGACTCTCCTTCCACCTGCCAACTGAGACAGCCCCAGAGGCGGGGGCCCAGGTAGGCTGCCTGCTGCTCCCGGCATTCCTCTGATGGAAGGCTGCTGGGCGAGGCGAGGACCCGGGCCTGGGCAGGCGCTCTGCCACCTGACCGCTGACTGGAAGAGCCGGGGGTGGGGAGTGGGTGGGCAACGTGTGGCTTCCCTCTGGCCCCGCAATCCCAGCTCCTCTGACTCTCGGTCCCTCTGGGCTCTGCTTGCTCCCTGGGGCCCAGGCTAGTGCCTGAAGCTGGACTGTGAGAGGGGGTCTCTTTACTGAGCTAACTTGGTGGGTGACTTCGAAGGGCTGGCAGCCTCCCCCGGTTTTGCCTTAAGAAAAATGAGCTATTCTAGGAGAATACAGTTCATCAGAGAATTCCCAATGCCTTCCAGAGCCATGAGAATTTTAACTCTGTCCCTGACATATTTTGCTCCAACGTAATACAAAGATGAGTGTTCAATCTCTGATCATGAAATTAAGTTTGGGTTTCTTCTGTTTCCACCTCGCCCCGCTGATGCCTTCATTCCCAGCCCTGATTGTACTTGTTTACCATATCCCACATATGCTTTGGGCACCTGCCTGTGTGGGAAGACGTGTGGGATTAAATTCTAGAAGTGGAACGCGCCCTTCCTCCAGCCCAGCAAGCATTTACCACGGCTACGGCAGAAAGGTGTTTGCAGGGATACGAGAGGGAAGTGGGCACTGGCCCTGCTGAGGCTTTTTCTGCCTGTTTTCAAGTTTCACACACAGGCCTTTATCTGCCTGCTGCCTTCCTCCGGCAAAGCCTCAGCATGCCTTTCCACCTTCCTTTCTTTTCCCCGATAACCCTGCGTCCTCCTCCTGCACCAGCTGCCAATATTATATCTGGGCTTTTCACCCCCTCGTATAAAAACAAGACAGTTTTTAGAGCAAGTGATACATACACCAGAACAAAATTCGAACGGTTCAGTGAAAATGGACTCACACCCCTGGCCCACACCCCAACCCGGATCTCCTCCCTAGACAAAACCTCCGCTATGTTCCAGAAAGCTCTGCGCAGTCACAGATACAGCATTCTCTCCCTGCCTTCTGCCCTGGAGCCCACTTCTGCCTCGCCGTCCTGGGACCAGTGGCCCCAGAGCTGTGAGACATTAAGTGGGCATTGTTTAAGCTACTACATGTACAGCGCTGTGGCAGCGACAGAAATGAAGAGAGTCAGATCTCAGAAGGGGCAGCTCTGGGCGAAAGTGAGTAAATGTTAGCATTACATTTCATTCCCTCCTTGAAATGGTGGTACCCATTCTGCCCCCCCCCCCCCCACCCCGTGGATGGGAATGCTTGCTTCCTCATGACGTAGCCAGAATACAGTTTTGTCACAATTTTTTATCTTTGTCCATCTGGAAGATGAACAGGGTATCTCATGGTGGTTTAAAAAGAACAGTTTTATTGGGGTATAATTCACATCCAACAAACTGCGCATATTTATACAACAAACTGCGCATATTTAAAGTGTGCAATCTGATAAGCCTTGAAATTCGTTTACAGTAACCATCACCACAGTCATGATGACACATCCATCTGTCACCTCAAGAGCTTCCTCGTGCCCCTTTGTCAGACTTCCTTTCCTCCCCTCCCTTTATCTCCCTCCCCAGGCAGCCACAGATCTGCTTTCTGTATCTACAAGATTAGTTTTCTAGAATTTTACATAAATGGAGACATGCAGTGTGTACTTTGTGTTTTCCTTCTGACTTCTTTCACTCTGGATAATTATTTTGAGGTTCATACATGTTGTTGTAGATGTCAGTAATTTTTTCCTTTTTACTGCTGAGTAGTATTCCACCTTAAGGAAGTGCCATAGTTTGTGTAGCTTGCCACCTGTTTGTTTGTTTTTTTAAAGATTTATTTATTTATTTCTCTCCCCTTCCTCCCCACCCCGCTTGTCTGTTCTCTGTGTATGTTTGCTGCATCTTCTTTGTCCGCTTCTGTTTGGCGTCAGCGGCATGGGAATCTGTGTTTCTTTTGGTTGCCTCATCTTGTTGTGTCAGCTCTCCATGTGTGCGGCACCATTCCTGGGCAAGCTCACTTTCTTTCGCGCTGGGTGGCTCTCCTTATGGGGTACACTCCTTGCGCGTGGGCTCCCCACGCAGGGACACCCCTCCATGGCACGGCACTCCTTGCGCACATCGGCACTGCGCATGGGCCAGCTCCACACGGGTCAAGGAGGCGCGGGGTTTGAACCGTGGACCTCCCATGTGGTAGACGGACGCCCTAACCACTGGGCCAAGTCCGCCACCGCTTGCCACCTGTTGATGGCCTTTTGGGTTGTTTCCAGTTTTGGGCTACTCCTATCAAAGCTGCTATGAACACTCACATACAAGTCTTCCTGTGGACATACATTTCTATTCCTCTTGGGTAAATATCTCAACGTGCAGTGGCTGGGTTTATGGTAGGTGTATGCTTAACTTTTGAAGAAATGCACATGCCAGCTTTAGTCTGCATTTCTTTTCTTTTTCCATTTAAAAAATTTATTGAAATATATCACTTATACATAAACAGCAAGTGTATAGTAAAAGTTGTGAACTTACTAAACAAACGGGCATAACATCACAAAGTACTACCATACCTCACCCTACCACCAGCACCTTGCATTGTTGTGAAACATTTTTAACAAATGGTGAAAGAGCAACCTCAAAATATTATTAGTGTTGGAGCAACGGACTTGGCCCAGTGGTTAGGGCGTCCACCTACCACATGGGAGGTCCGCGGTTCAAACCCTGGGCCTCCTTGACCCGTGTGGAGCTGGCCCATGCGCAGTGCTGATGTGCACAAGGAGTGCCCTGCCATGCAGGGGTGTCCCCCATGTAGGGGAGCCCCACCCACAAGGAGTGCACCCCGTAAGGAGACCTGCCCAGCGCGAAAGAAAGCGCAGCCTGCCCAGGAATGGCGCCGCCCACACGGAGAGCTGACACAACAAGAAAACACAAGAAAAAGAAACAGAGATCCCCATGCCGCTGATGACAACAGAAGTGGACAAAGAAGACACAGCAAATAGACACAGAGAACAGACAACCAGGGTGGGGGGAAAAGGGGAGAGAAAAATATACATATTATTAGCGGGAAGCGGCTGTAGCTCAATCAGTTGGGCTCCCTCTACCATATGGGAGGCCCTTGGTTCGCGTCCCGGGGCCTCCTTGTGAAGGCAGGCTCACCCACAAGTGCCACGGAGCGCCGCCCGGCCCATGAGCACCACAGAGATCGGACTCAGCAAGGTGACACAACAAGAAAAGGGAGACAAGCAAAAAAACACACAAAAGAGCGTGCAGCAAATGGACACAGAGAGCAGATAACAAGCAAGCCGCAAGGGGAAGGGGTGATAAATAAATAATAAAGAAAAAACTCAAAAAAATACTAGGTGATAAATAAATAATAAAGAAAAAACTCATTAAAAAATACTACTACCAACAAAAGTATCTAGCATTTGGTGTATTTTCTCCCCAACCCACCCTATTATTATGATTATTTTTATATCATTCATATATAAACAAGAAGTGTATAATAAAAATGAATTTACAAAGCAAACATGCATAACATCATATAAGGGTCCCCCACATCAACCCACCACCAACCCCTTGCTTGTATGGGCCATGATGTGAACCAATGTATATGAGGTGCAGAGGTGCCCAAAGATGTACTTACCAAATCCAATGGATGTGTCATGATGATGGGAACGAGTGTTGTTGGGGGGGGGAGAGGGGGGGTGGGGGGGTGGGGTTGAATGGGACCTCACATATATATTTTTAATGTAATATTACAAAGTCAATAAAAAATAAAAAAATTAAAAAAAAAAAAATAAATTGGAAAAAAAAAAAAAAAAAATCTTACTACTAACTATAGTCCATATCTTATATTTGGAGTATTTTCCCCCAACCCTCTGTACTATTATTTTTTTAAAATATATTTTTATTACAGAGTTGTGAACTTATGAAGCAATCATGCTCATGTGCTGAATTCCCATACAACACCCCTGCACCAACACACCACAGCATGGTGGAACATTTGTTACAGGTTGTGAGATATCATCGTCAGACTGTTAACACCAACCATGGTCCATAGTGTACATTTTACACACTTTTTTCTCCACACTCCCCCATTGTCAACACAGTACATCTTTGGCATAAATGCACGAATATTACAGTATTGCTGTTAACCACAGTCCAAAGGTCACTCCAGTTTTATTTTCCCCATGCTTCTCCACATTCCCACCACCCTGCAATAGGGACATACATCTGATCAAGTTCACTCTTGCATCTGTACCATCAACTCAACCACAATTCTCATCCACTTCTGGGTTCGCTGTGTTATTCAGTCCCTAGGTTATTCTCTAGATCTCTCTCAATTGACATCTACATCCCTACGCTACCCTTTCCAGCCACATTCCCATTTATAAACCAGCTGTTACTCACCATAATGTGTTACCATCAACTCTATACATTTCTACACTTCTACAGTCCAGTTAATTAAAACTTCTACATACATTAAGCATCAGTACTCCATTTCAGCCCTCCTCTTATCCTTTTAAGAATCCACCACCTAACACCAGGTCTTGAATATGTTTTCCTACATTTTCTTCTAGAAGCTTTATAATTCTTGCTTTTATATTTAGTTCTTTGGTCCATTTTGGGTTAATTTTTGTATAAGCTATGAGATAGGGGTCCTCCTTTCTTTTGGCTATAGATATCCAGTTCTCCCAGCACCATTTGTTGAATGGACTGTTCTGCCCGAGCTGGGTGGGTTTGACAGGCTTGTCAAAAATCACTTGGCCATAGATACGAGAGTCTGTTTTTGAACCATCAGTTCAATTCCATTGGTCTATATGTCTGCCAGTACCATTCTGTTTTTACCTCTGTAGCTAGGTAATATGATTTAAAATCCAGAAATGAGAGTCCTCCAACTTTGCTTTTCCTTTTTAAGAAGTTTCTGCGAGCCCAGCCGAGCCTAGCCGCGCTGCGGCGGGCGGCGGGCGGGAGAGCCGAGCCGCGCTGCGGCGGGCGGCGGGCAGGAAAGCCGAGCCCGGCCGAGCCCAGCCGAGCCGCGGCGGGAGGGGAAGCTGAGCCCAGCCAAGCCGCGGTGGGCGGCAGGCGGGGGACCAGAGCCCAGCTGAGCCCAGCCGAGCCTGGTGGCGGGGTGTCTGTTCTTTGGGTTTTTATTTTTTTTATTTTTTTTTATTTTTATTTATTTTTGTTGTTGTTCTTCTTGTTCTTTTTTTTTTTTTTTCAGTCCTCTCTTTCTTGTCCCCAATATTCTTCTTATACTATTTTACGTTAACAATACAATAGGTCCTACAGGAAATACCTCACATTTGCTGGGTTTCCTCACCCTCCACTGCCTCATTTCTCTGTGAATAGATTTAGCCTGTCTACACTATCCCCTTTCCCCTACAACTTGATATCCTCCACCATCTGCTATCTCTCCTATATTCCATCTCCCTCTCTTTGATCCACAAAGTGTCTAACTCTTAATTTCTAATACCTTTGTTTAGTTTTCCATCTGGTATTCGTCCCTGAAACTATTACCTTTCTTTTCTCTTTCCCTCTCTCACAAAAACAATAGCCTCTTAGTACGTACCACATTCCTCCCATATTCAGCCGTCTACCTCATTATAGGTACTTTCCTACTACTATAACTCTACACAATTTACATGATCTAACCTCCATCCTCCCAGAACTCATATTGTTGCTTTGTAAACATATATCACCAATACTACTTCACACTTTTTCCTTCCTTACACAATTGACTTTCCCCAGCACTAATACTTTCCTTTAAAGTGAGCTTAACTAGCAATAAGAAATTGGAATAAGAAGAACAAAGTGACAAAGAGAAGATACAACACTTACGCAAAAACAACAGCTAATTAATCTCCAAGACTAGACAAAGAAGCTAAGGAACTGATTAAACCCGTCAAGAAAAAATGTTGACAAGACAGCAACAAAAATCTACAAACCAAACCAGTAATCAGGAAAACATGGCTGAATCCAATCAACAAACTGAAAATCAGGAAGTGGGGCAGGACTTCGCACAAGCAATGAAAGATCTCAGAACATTTATCACCGACAAATTTGATGAAGTAATGAAAGAGGTTAACAGCGTGAAGACAACACTTGGAGGGGAAATTGCAGACATGCGCAAAAAAATAACAGATATGATGGAAATGAACACCACAATTCAAGAAATCAAAAATACACTTGCAGCAAATATCAGCAGACTAGAAGAGGCAGAGCAGAGAATTAGTGATGTGGAAGACAGTGCATTGGAAATCAAACAGATAGTAGAAGTGGTCAATAAAAAGGTAGAAAAAATCCAGATAGGACTTAGGGACCTGAATGATAACGCAAAACGCTCAAACATACGTATTATAGGCATTCCAGAAGGAGAAGAGAAGGGAAAGGGGTCAGAAGGAGTGTTGCAGGAAATAATGAATGAAAACTTCCCAAATCTACTGAAAGAGACAGATGTACATATCCAAGAAGCACAGCGCACTCCACTGGTCATAAACCCCAACAGGCCCACCCCAAGACATATACTTGTCAAATTATCCAATGCTCAAGACAAAGAAAAAATTCTAAAAGCAGCAAGAGAAAAGAAAACCATCACATACAAGGGAAACTCCATAAGATTAAGTGCTGATTTCTCATCTGAAACGATGGAGGCAAGAAGGCAGTGGTATGATATAGTAAAGGTACTAAAGGAAAAAAATTTCCAACCAAGAATACTCTATCCAGCTAAACTAGCATTCAAAAATGATGGAGAGTTCAAAATATTCACAGATAAACAGAAACTCAAAGAGTATATCAACAAGAAACCTCCCCTTCAAGAAATTCTTAAGGGAATTCTGCAGGAAGAAAGGAAAAAACAGGACAGTCAGAGATGGAGGAGAGTGTAAAAGCAACAAGAAAGACAAAAATAGAAGGGGAAAACAAAATAATACAAACAAAATATAACAAACACAAATCCAACCAAAATATGGCTACCATAAATAACTCTCTAAACGTAATAACACTGAATGTCAACGGATTAAACTCACCTATCAAAAGATTCAGACTGGGACACTGGATAAGGAAATACGACCCATCTATATGCTGCCTACAAGAGACACATCTTAGACCCAGAGACTCATGGAGGTTGAAAGTGAATGGCTGGAAAACAATCATACAAGCAAACAACAACCAAAAAAAGGCAGGAGTAGCTATATTAATATCAGACAAAATAGACTTTAAATGCGAAACAATTGTGAGAGACAAAGAAGGATACTATATTTTAGTGAAAGGGACAATTTGTCAAGAAGATCGAACAATCATAAATATTTATGCTCCTAACAAGGGCGCCTCTAAATATGTGAGGCAAACGCTGGAAAAACTAAGTGAAAGAATAGATGCATCTACAATTATAGTGGGGGATTTTAATACACCACTATCAACTCTGGACAGAACATCTCAAAAGAGAATCACTAAAGAAACAAAACATTTCAACAGTATATTAGAAGAGCTGGATCTAATAGACATATATAGATCATTACACCCAAACACAGCAGGATATACATTTTTCTCAAGCGCACATGGAACATTCTCCAAGATTGACCATATGCTAGGCCACAAAGAAAGGCTTAATGAATTCAGAAAGATCGAAATCATACAAAACAATATCTCTGACCACAGTGGAGTCAAGCTGGAAATTTGCAAGGGACAGAGACCCAGACTTCACACGGCAATTTGGAAATTAAACAGCACACTCTTAGAAAAACAGTGGGTCGAAGAGGAAATCTCAAAAGAAATCAATGACTACCTTGAAACAAATGATAATGATAACACAACATACCAAAATTTATGGGATGCAGCAAAAGCGGTACTGAGAGGGAAATTTATAGCCATAAATTCATATATCAAAAAAGAAGAAAGAGCAGAAATTGAAGAATTAACTGCACATTTGAAGGAATTAGAAAAACAACAACAAAGTAACCCAACAGGAAGAAGAAGGAAGGAAATAACAAAGATAAGAGCAGAACTAAATGAAATAGAAAATAAGAAAGCACTTGAAAAAATAAACAAGACCAAGAGCTGGTTTTTTGAGAAGATCAACAAAATTGACAAACCTTTAGCGAGACTAACAAAGAAAAAAAGAGAAAAGATGCAAATACACAAAATAAGAAATGAGAAAGGTGATATCACCACTGACCCCACAGAAATAAAGACTATCATAAGAGGATACTTTGAAAAACTATATTCCAACAAAAATGACAATTTAGAGGAAATGGACAAATTCCTAGAAATACATAAGCAGCCCATACTGACGAAAGAAGAAATTGATGATCTTAACAAACCAATCACAAGCAAAGAGATAGAATCAGTCATTAAAAATCTCCCAACTAAGAAGAGCCCAGGGCCAGACGGCTTCACAGGGGAATTCTACAAAACATTCCGGAAAGAACTAACACCAATCCTGTTGAAACTATTCCAAAAAATCGAAACAGAAGGAACACTGCCTAATTCCTTCTATGATGCCAACATTACCCTAGTACCAAAGCCAAACAAAGACACCACAAGAAAGGAAAATTACAGACCAATTTCTCTAATGAACCTAGACGCAAAAATACTTAACAAAATACTTGCTAATCGTATTCAACAACACATTAAACGAATTATACACCACGACCAAGTGGGATTTATTCCAGGTATGCAAGGATGGTTCAACATAAGAAAATCAATCAATGTAATACACCATATAAACAGATTGATAGAAAAAACCCACATGATTATATCTATAGATGCAGAAAAGGCATTTGACAAAATACAGCACCCCTTCCTGATAAAAACACTCCAAAAGATCGGAATACAAGGAAACTTTTTGAACATGATAAAGAGTATATATGAAAAACCTAAAGCCAACATTGTTTACAATGGCGAAATCCTGAAATCCTTCCCTCTAAACTCAGGAACAAGACAAGGATGCCCATTGTCTCCGCTCCTATTTAACATTGTCTTGGAAGTACTTGCTCGAGCACTGAGGCAAGAACCAGATATAAAAGGCATTCAAATTGGAAGGGAAGAAGTCAAAATTTCATTATTTTCAGATGACATGATCCTATATATAGAAAACCCTGAGAGATCTACAACAAAGCTCCTAGAACTCATAAATGAGTTTAGCAAAGTTGCAGGTTATAAGATCAATGCGCAAAAATCAGTAGCATTTCTATACACCAATAATGAGCAAGATCAGGAGGAAATCAAGAAACAAATACCATTCACAATAGTAAATAAAAAAATCAAATACTTAGGAATAAACTTAACTAAAGAGGTAAAAAACTTATACATCGAGAACTATACAAGATTGTTCAAGGAAATCAAAGAAGACCTAAATAAATGGAAGAATATTCCCTGTTCATGGATAGGAAGACTGAATATTATTAAGATGTCTATCCTACCAAAACTGATCTACACATTCAATGCAATCCCAATAAAAATCAACACAGCCTTCTTTAAGGAACTAGAAAAACTAACTATGAAATTTATTTGGAATAAAAAGAGGCCCTGAATAGCCAAAGACATATTGAAAAAGAAAAACGAAATAGGAGGAATCACACTTCCTGACTTCAAAACATACTACAAAGCTACAGTAGTGAAAACAGCATGGTACTGGCATAAGGAGAGACACACAGACCAATGGAATCGAATTGAAAGTTCAGATATAGAACCTCATGTATATAGCCGTATAATATTCGATAAAGCCACCAAACCCTCTCAACTGGGAGAGAATGGCCTATTCAACAAATGGTGCCTGGAGAACTGGATAGCCATATGTAGAAGAATGAAAGAGGATTACCATCTCACACCTTATACAAAGATCAACTCAAGATGGATCAAAGACCTAAATATAAGAGCTAAGACCATAAAGACCTTAGAAAGCAGTGTAGGGAAACATCTACAGGACCTTGTAATAGGAAATGGCTTCATGAATATCACACCAAAAGCACGAGCAGCAAAAGAACAAATAGATAAATGGGACTACCTCAAAATTAAAGCCTTCTGCACCTCAAAGGAGTTTGTCAAGAAAGTAAAAAGGGAACCCACACAATGGGAGAAAATATTTGGCAACCATATATCTGATAAGAGACTTATAACTTGCATATATAAAGAACTCATATATCTCGAAAACAAAAAGATAAACAACCCATTTAAAAAATGGGAAAAAGATTTAAACAGACACTTCTCCAAAGAAGAAATACAAATGGCTAAAAAGCACATGAAAAAATGCTCCAAATCCCTAGCTATCAGGGAAATGCAAATCAAAACTACAATGAGATACCATCTTACTCCCATAAGATTGGCAGCCATGAAAAAAACAGTAGAATACAAATGCTGGAGAGGATGTGAAGAAAGGGGAACACTCATCCATTGCTGGTGGGAATGCAGAAGGATCCAACCATTCTGGAGGACAGTTTGGCAGTTTCTCAAAAAATTATCCATAGATTTGCCATATGACCCAGCAATACCACTGCTGGGTATATACCCATCAGATCTGAAAACAAGGACACAAACCGATATATGTACACCAATGTTCATAGCAGCATTGTTCACCATCACCAAAAGTTGGAATCAATCCAAAAGTCCATCAACAGATGAGTGGATCAATAAAATGTGGTATATACACACAATGGAATACTACTCAGCTGTAAGAACCAATACACTACAATCGCACGTGATAACATGGATGAACCTTGAGAATCTTATGTTGAGTGAAGCAACCCAGGCATTGAAGGACAAATACTATATGACCTCAATGATATGAAATAAGTTAACTGCCTCAGAGAGCTAGAGTCTGGAAAAGTGGCTTACTGGAAATCGGGGGGTGGAGGAAGGCTGTGAGTTAATGTCTGTAGGGGTGGAATCTGTGATGAGCTGGGGGTAAGTATGAGCACAAAGAAGGGACAAAATGGGGGCAAGGGGTTACCTTCGGGTGGGGTTTTCTGGGTTTGAGGGGGGCTGGGGATGGGAAGAGGGGCAATATGGTCCAAGAAATAGGTGGGAGGGAGGGGCAACATACAAACATGGGAGAGTGCCAGAAGTTCGTTGAGAACTAAATGTTGAGTAAAACGTATCAAAGTATAAGTAGGAGGGTTACCTGGTTAGGATGCTCAGGGGGTATGGTCTGATGCGGGACGGACTCCAGAGGGAATAGCTGAAGGCTCATTTTGCCAAGGTGGGTTCTACCATTGGGTGGGGTGGACCCATATCCTGGGGAAGACTAATGCCGTCGAATAGAGAGAACTGTATCTCTCGTGAGAAAGGACGGCTCCCAGGGCATTAGATTGGCAGGCGTTGTGGGCCCTAAGGGGAGGGGAAAATGGACGTGCAATGGATGGAACAAAGGTAAATAAGGGGGCAAAAGAGGAGTTATGTGAGAGTACACGAGGATGAATATAAAACAGCTAATATTACACCAAAAACATATAGGGGACGACAGACTAATAATGAAAACCATAAGACAAAACATAGGATAACTAAAAAATTTAGAAAACTGTACAACCTAAAGTATGGACCACATAGTAAGCACAAATGTTACCTTGTTTGAAAACTATAGTTTCGGAATCTATACATCAGTTTCAGGAAATATGATATGAATAAGTTAAAAGATTATTGCTGTGGAAGGCAAAAGGTTTTATGGTGGATCTGGGGAAATACTGTATATTGTATATATGAATTTTGGTGATCTAAGACTCTTCTGAAGCTGACATTATGTTGGGATTCACTTTACGGGAAGTTTTGGATCACAGAATGGTTCAACAATGGCAGCGGAGGAATACTGATATGGGATATTATTGACAGGATATATATGGTTGACAAGGAGTTATACAGGGCATATGCCCAGGGTATATGGTAATGTCTATATATACTCATAGTGGAAACAATTAAAAACAACAGCTGGGGGGGTACTGGGCTCCTGGCCGGGGGGTCACTGTTGTGGGCCCTGGGAGAGCAGCGGCAATCCTCCAGGTGCAACGGCAAGAACCAGGAAGGAAGGAGGGCCCAACAGTGGGCTCTTGATACTAATGGCTATACTTTTGAGCCTTTGCACCTGCAATAAGAACAAGGCCTAGAGTAGCATTGTGCCTGGGGGTTTCCTCCTGACAGCCTTCATGTTACTCAAATGTGGCCACTCTCACAGCCAAACTCAGCGTGTAGATGTGATGCATTCCCCCCAGCGTGGGACACGACACCTGGGGATGAGCCTCCCTGGCACCGAGGGATCACTACCACATACCAGCTGAAGAAGCAACTAGAAAATGACCTTGAATTAAAGATTCAATGCAGAACAGCAGAATATACCTGTCTACATATAATAACATGACTTCGGGAAGCGGTTTGACCTATGTAAGGGGGAAATGGAAAGGAGAAATGAGATTATAAGGCTGTGAGTCTCTAAAAAAGAGTCTGGAGGTTGTCAGAAGGAATAGCCCTATGTACAACTGAACAGAGTCTAAGAGACAGATAAGGTAGATACAACCCCAGGTATTGGTTCTTTTGAGGGATAAAGAGACCCACGGGTTCTATGGTCATGGCAGAAGGGGTTCACTGCCATGACAGATGGCCCTTCTTTGGAGCTGGTGTCTCTGCGTGATGGAAATGGACTCAGAGGGGATCTCTTTTCACAAGACTTGCATGCTACTTTATTGGAATTGTAGTTGGTGCTGGGTTTAAGATATATGTAGGGGATTTGAATCTCTGGACTGATAATATGACACCCAGGCCCAAAGCCTCAACAGACTTCAGCTCCTACACTTTGACTTATTGGACTTACTCCACTCAGCTAACATGGAGTTGAAGAAGGTCAACCACCACAACATGGAGCCTAGAGTGTCTACAACTAGAAGCGGGAAGAGTGCATCCAGTACCCATGTGGAATCTAAGCCCTCACTTGACATAGGTGTGCAATGGACACAACCAATCCAATGTCCACAGAGAAAATGTGGAATGGGTGTGGGAACGGTAGCCATGGGGGCTGCTGGGTGTGGGGAACGGGAGGAAGAGATGAGATGTGGAGGCGTTTTCGGGACGTGGAGTTGTCCTGGATAGTGCTTCACGGACAATTACGGGACACTGTAGATCCCCCCAGGGCCCACTGGATGGAACGTGAGAGAGTCTGGGCTATGATGTGGACCATTGACTATGGGGTGCAGTGATGCTCAGAGATGAACTTACCAGGTGCAATGGATGTATCACGATGATGGGAGAGAGTGTTGCTGTGGGGGGAGTGGGGGGCGGGGGCGGTGGGGTTGAATGGGACCTCATATATTTTTTTAATGTAATTAAAAATAATAATAATAAATAAATATTTAAAAAAAAAAGAAGTTTCTGGCTATTCAGGACACTTCACTCTTCCAAGTAAATTTGAAAATTTTGTTTTCCATTTCTTTAAAAAATATTCCGTTTCTTTAAAAAATGCAATTGGGATTGCATTGAAACTGTATATCAATTTGGGTAGAATTGACATCTTAATGATATTTAGTCTTCCAATCCATGAGCATGGACTGTTCTGCCAATTATTTAGGCTAAAATTTCTTTTAACTATGCATTGTAGTTTTCTGAATACAAGTGTGTTACATCCTTGATTAAGTTCATTCCTAAATATTTGATTCTTTTAGTCACTATTGTAAATGGAATTTTTCTCCTGACTTCCTCCTCAGATTGCATATTACCAGTATCTTTTTTTTTTTTTTTTTTTTTTGGCCTATTTCATCTAAGTATAGCTACTTCAGGTTTTTTTTTTGGTTCCTGCATGCGTGGAATATTTTTTTCCAGCTTTTACTTTCAATCTATTGGTATCCTTGGGTCTAAGGTGAGTCTTTTGCAAACAGCATATAGATGGCTCATATTTTCTTATCCATTCTGCCTGTCTATATCTTTTGATTGGGAAGTGTAATCCATTAGCATTCAATGTTATTACTGTATAGGCAATTCTTATTTTACCCATTTTGACCTTTAGGTTTTATCTGTCATATTTTTTAGTTACTTATACTGATATCATCTTCATTTCTAGACTCTCTTCCAAGCCTCTCTCTTATGTCTTTTCTTTTCAGCCTGTAGCACACCCGTTAGTATTTCCAGCAAGGCCAGTCTCTGTTATAAACTCTCTCATTTTCTGTTTATCTGTGACTATTCTAAACTTGTCCTCATTTTTGAAAGATAATCTTGCTGGATATAAGATTCTTGGCTAGAAGGTTTTCTCTTGCAGTATCTTAAATACATCATACCACTGTCTTCTTGCCTCCATGGTTTCTTAGTAGAAATCAGCATTTGATCTTACTGGGTATCCCTTATATGTTATGCACTGCTTTTCTCTTGTTTCCATCAGAATTCTCTCTCTGTCTTTGGCAATTGACATTCTGATTAGTATGTGTCTCATAGTTGGTCTATTCAGATTTATTTGGATGGGAGTACATTGTGCTTCTTGGACACGGATATCTGTGTCCTTCAAGAGGGCTGGGAAATTTTCTACCATTATTACTTCAAATATTCCTTCTGCCCCTTTTCCCTTCTCTTCTTCTAGGACACCCATGACACATACGTTTGCAAGTCTCTTGCTGTCATTTAGTTCCCTGAAACCTTGTTTAATTTCTTCTATTCTTTTTTCATCTCTTCTTTTGTATGTTCACTTTTGGAGGCCATGTCTTCAAGCTTGCCAATCCTTTCTTCTGCCTCCTCAAATCTGCTGTTATGTGACTCCAGTGTATTTTTAATTTCATTTATTGTGCCTTTCATTTTTGTAAGTCTCCTATTTTTCTATGTAGGCTTTCAAATTCTTCTCTTGCTCATCCAATATCTTTTTAATATCCTTAATCTCTTTAGCTATCTCATTGAATTTATTAAGGAGATTTGTTTGAACATCTATGATTAGTTGCTCAACTCCTCTGTACCATCTGGAGGCTTATCTTGTTCCTTTAACTGGGCCATATTTTCCTATTTTTTGGTATGTTTTTAGTTTTTTGTTGGTGTCCTGGTATCTGTCCTGGTGTCTGGTATTTATTCTGGGTGCAGTTTCTCTCTTTAGTGTAGGACTTTCTTGCCCTTTCTCCCCTGCTGGTTGTGTAGTAGGAGCTGAGGATGTAGTTGGTGCTGTAAGCTGTGGTGGCTGAAGGTGCCTGCATTGCCCCAGGGACTGATGAAGTTTCTCCCACCTTTCTCCTTTGCCAGGGGGTAGGACAGAGCCACAGCCATGTGTAATAATCCAAGTTGTACAGGCCTAGACTGTAGTTGCCCAGAGAGACTGTGAAGGCACACCTTTCCTCCTGTGCCTGGGGTGGGGATGGCGTTACAGGTGTGGGCAGCAATCTATGCAGGGTGGGTCCAAAATGACCGCAGTTGCCCTGGTAGACTTCCAACTATTCAGTCTGTGCCAACCAAATGTACCTGCAGTTACCCAGAGAGGCTGGTGCAGGCCCCGCCAGCTTCCTTCCTGCCAGAGGTGGGGCTGAAGCCTAGACTGAGGCTGCAGTTAGAGCTGGATGGAAAGAAGCCAGTCCCTAACCATCACTGTGATTTTCAGTCAGCCTGGCTTCCCCTCATGCCCGGAGTGGAGTCAGACTGATGGCCACCAGCCTCTTTCCAACTTTCCAACTTTGGCAGGTTCAAACTTTAGTCATTCTTAGGATTATACTTTAGCCCACTGAATTTACTAATCAGTAGCTGAAGTTGGTGCCATACTGTGTCTTCCTCCCCCATTTTTTGGAAACAGAGCTTCCAATTCCAACCACGGAACAGCTCCCAAGGCAGCTTGTGCCGCCCGTGGAGGATGAGCACTGGCCTCTGTGGCGTGGCGCGCTCTACTTACAGATCTTCTCTGCAGATGGGCAGTCTCCTCCTTCCATTCTTCCAAGGATGTGGCAGGATGCTCTTCTGGTCTCCTGGAGACCCCAGATAGGTACTTTAGAGAGTTCTGGATGACTACTAACTGCCCTGCAGCAGGACCTGACTCTAGGAGCTCCTTACTCTGCTGCCATCTTGCAGATGAAGTCTTTTTTTTTTTTTTTTGAGGTACTGGGGGCTGGGGATTGAACCTAGGACCTCATATACAGGAAGCCGGTGCTCAACCGCTGAGCCACATCGGCTCCCCTGAGTTGGCTTTTTCATTTGTTTTGCTTGTGGTTTTTGTTTTTTTTTTCCTAGGAGATTAGGAGATACCAGGAACTGAACCTGGGACCTCCCATATGGGAAGCAGGTGATCAACTGCTTGAGCCACATCGATTCCCTACATTTCTTTTATGCCTTAAATGGAACCTCTTTTAGTAGAATGGAAATATATTTATCTGTCCTTTTCTGTGACCTGGGTACACATGTTATTTCTCTATTATTTACTGCTCTGTCTTGTTCCCACTGATAAGTGATGCTACTTTTACCATGTGGTAAACTCCAGTAGGTACCTGGCTCCTCCAAGGCCTCTGTTCTCCCCTTGAACATAATATGGAGCTGAAGATACTTCACCATCAGTTTCCAACCCTTTCATTTTGCCAATGAGTAAACAAGTCCAGAGAAGTCAAATGACTTTTCTAAGGTCATACAGTCACAGTCAATTGAACAAGTAGACAAAGAAATGAGCCATCATTTCCATCTGCCTCCAATACCACCCCTTGATTTTTCCAACCTCAGTAATAATCAATAAGGAAGCTATTTTATTGCAAAGATAAAAGAAGTGGTTCATCAAGGCCAAACTCTTTCATGAACTCCTTTATCCGGCAAAAAAAAAAAAAAAAAAAAGCTCACTGCACCCCCTATTGGTCAGTTCTTCTGCGTTTTAGGATATCTACTGCTCTTCTGCCCACTGCAAAGCTTTTTGTAAGATTTATTTTATTTTTTATTTATTCCCTTCCCTGCCTGTACTTGCTGTCTGCTCTGTGTCCATTCACTGCATGTTCTTCTGTGTCTGCTTGTCTTCACGTCTCTTTAGAATGCACCAGGAACCAATCCTGGGACCTCCGACGCAGAGAGGCACTCAATCTCTTGTGCCACCTCAGCTCCCTGGTCCGCTGTGTCTCTCACTATCTCTCCTCTGCATCTCCCTTTGTTGCATCATCTTGCTGCACCAGCTCTCCGCGACAGGGGCCATCAGCTCTCCGCGGCACAAGCCTTCACCAGGAGGCCCCAGGAATCGAACCTGGGGCCTCCCTTATGGTAGACAGGAGCACAAACACTTGAGTCACATACGCTTCCCTCTGCAAAGCTTCTTACAGTCACTCTGGTGACCTCAAAAGAAATGATACCATCTTTTTATTCTGGTGGCTCAGACCAGAGTCTGATGGACCTCCATTCATTCTCTGGCTTAATGCGTGTTACCTGGGAGCTCAGTTCCCAGTTCTTGGCAAACCCAATCCTGCAAATTCTATCAAGGAAGAAGCAGGATTTCCTTAATCTTTGTGGGAGGACAAGGAGGTGCCTGCAATGGGAGGCATGTCCAACTTGGTCAAAGCCTGTCCCCCCCAAATCCATGTCCACCTGGAACCTCAGAATGTGACCTTATTTGAAAAGAGGGTCTTTGCAGGTGTGTTTAAGGTAAGGATTGAGAGGAGAGCCTGTTGGGCTAAGGGAGGCCCTGAGACGGATGAGAACATCCGTCTGAGAAAGAGCCCGGAGCCACAGAGAAGGCCGTGAGATGTGGAGGCAGAGGCTGGAGCGATGCGGCTACAAGCCAAGGGCTGCCAAGATTTGCCAGCAGCCACCAAATCTCTGAGAGGGGCAGGGAAGGGACGCCCCCTCAGATCCTCTAGAAGGAATCACCCCTGCGCACACCTAGATCTTGGCCCTCGGCTCTCCCATTGGTGGGCGAGCACGTTTTTGTTACGGCGGCCCAGGAAGCCGAGGCAGAAGAGAACCTGACTTGGTGCCCGAGTCCTGCAGTCCTGGCATCAGACCAGCTGACCAGGTGTTGTCGAAGGGAGGCCACAGGTGCGGGGAGCCCTTCCTGGCAGACTCTGGCAGACTGGGGCGATGCAAACACGGCCGGGCGCCAGGATCGCCTGGAAGGGGGCCCTCACCCCGGGGTTCCGATTCCCTGGCCTAGAAGGGGTCCTGGGGATCTGTGTTTACCCCTGTGAGATCACGTTGGCCGGAAATCATAGCTCACAGCTGGCAAGGATTTTACTTAGCTCCCTGAACGCAAGCTGGAGGAGAGCAGGCCTGTGGGTAGGGCATGCGTTCCTCTTGGGGGAGAACACACAGGAAATGGTCACCCCCCCACAGAGCTGCCAGAGTCAAAAGCCAAGAGGCTCTGGAGCTAGGCTGGGTGAGCAGGCTCAGCAGCTGTTTGGCTTTGGGTCTGTAACTTAACCTCTCTGGGTCTCCTTTGCCTAATGGGATGATGCATGATGCTAGTGGTCCTGGCAGGGTTTTGGGGGAGGAGAGGGAGAGGTGATGGAGTGGGCAAATCCATAGGGACAGCGAGTGGGTTGGTGGCGCCTGCAGCTGGGAGGAGGGGGAACCGGGGGCGGTCTGGGTCCCGTGCTTCTCGTTGGGGTCATGATCATGTTCCAGAATTGATTGTGGCGATGGATGCACCAGTCTGTGAAAATATTAATACTAAAAAACAACCACCTCGAATTGTTCACTTTAAATGGGTGAACTGTATGGGAGGTGAATTATAAGCTGCTTCGCAAAAAAGAAAAAATGTACATCCAATGCGGGCCGTAGGTGTCCCCGAGGAGGGGCTGCAGAGGCCTTGGAGAGGTGCCGGAGGGGCTGGGCCGGCGGGGTTCTCCCCCGGCAGGTGTGGGGGGCGGCAGTCCCCTGGCCTCCCGAAGGCCTTTCCCTGCGCTCTCCAGGTTGAGCTGCCGCGTCAGGGAGCCGTGGCGGGCCTGGGGCCTCGAGCCCTGCGGACTCCGCAGTTGTCCTTGTGAAAAAAACAGCCTCATTTCCAAAGACTGTTCCCCCCCAGCCCGCCTCAGCAGGAGCGGGGGCCAGACGCAAACCCACCCCCGCCTCCGCGCCCCGCTCCTTTTCCCACGGCGGAAAAGGGGTCCCCCTCCCTGGGCGAAGCCCCCTCCCTCCTTGCTGGCCCGGGTGCTGACAGCTTTTTCGGAGGCCGCTGATTGGCTGCATCTTGGCTCTGGAAGCCCCCTCCCCTCCCCCCCTGCCCCCCCCCCCGCCCCTCGAGCCCCCCTCCGCAGGAAAGCAAGGGCCTTCCAGGGCGGCTCCGAGCTGCCCCGGGCAGGGGCGCTGGCGGTGTGGGGCTCGGGGGGGCGCCCGGGGCTCCCGGCCCCGGCCTGCTGGGGGAGCTGGCGGCGAGCTCGGGGCGTAAGTACCTGCCGCGGGCCAGGCCGGGTGGGGTGGGGGCGCCCAGAGCCACCCGGGACAGCGCTTGGTGGCCGGGGCCGCGGCCTGTCCCTCTCCTGCTTTGCTGGGTGTCCTGAGGAGGGCGAGAGAGGACGGCGGGATCCTCAGCCTGGCTTCTCCCGCCAGCATCGTCCCGGAACCGGGACAGGTGGGGCCGGGGTTGCTCCCCGCCGGAGGGATGGGAATCTGCCTTCTGGGCTCTCAGGTCCGGGGATGTTGACCTGCCTTCAGGGCTGGGAGGCGGCGTTGGAATACACTGAGCTCCTCCCTGGGGCCGAGGGTCGCTGCAGAATGAATTTTTACTCATTGCCGGGGCGGTGTCTAGGGCACCACTGTTCAAGAAAAGTGCACTGTGAGCCAATCCGTAATTTAAAATTTTCAGGGAGCTGCCTTAAAAGAAAATAAAAGAGATCAGGTGAAATCAATTTTTAAGAATATATTTTACATAACCCCACACCTGCAAACATATCATTAGAAAATATAATCAATATAAAAAAGTATTAGAGATAGATTTTACAGTCTTTGAAATCTGAGTGTGTGTTTTTTACACTGAAAGCATTTTTCTATTTGGATGCTATAAATTCTCATCAGAAATTCTGGATCTATTGAGATTTCCCAGAAGTTACTTTTGGAAAAGCAGATTCACGTGCTTCGGTTGTTTCGAACGTACTTAAAAGGTTTTTCCGATAGCTGAATCGAGTATCAATGTTTTTATTTAAATGAAAATGAATTAAAATGCAAACTTAAGTTTCTCTATAACACAGGCCACGTGTGCCCCGGAGCCGCATGTGGCCGCCTGGTGGTCACTGCAGGAGACAGTGAGAGCCGGGTCAGGGACTTTCTTTGACCTGTGTCTTCGGCTCCTAGCACAGGGGTTGGCACCCACTAAACACCCAGTGAGTCTGTGCTGGCTGGATAAGTGCATGAGCAGGGATCAGAACTGGCATCTGAGGAGGCCGAAATGGGACTTACTTGGACTTGCTGGCTTCTGAGATTACATCGATTTCAGTGAATTTCGGATCTCTCTCTAGAAGTGCGTGAAAGAATGATTACTTCTCAAAACTGTGTTTTCTTCTTTGTGGTTATCATTGAAAGCTTCCCTGGAACTTGCTTTTACCATTATTATTTTTAAAATGTCTTTTTTTTAAGTGTCTGAGAAATGGAAGGGGAGGAGATGCAGGTGGAGATCAATGTTCTTAGAAGACACCTAATTTCTGGGGCGCACAGTGGATCGTGTATTGCAGGCTTGGCTGCTTTGGGTGTAGCCAGGTGGTAAGGCAGACAAAGAGGCCATTGGTGGAAGCAACAAGCAGATGCTGGGTTTTTGCACAACTGGGAATTTAATGATTATGCATGCATAAACATGTTTAATTTGGTGTCCAGGGTCCCAGTTATCAAAGAGTTGAAGGAGAAAGTTGGGGGGGAAATCGATCAGGTTAAATGTCTTTGAAATGTGATTTAATCCACTGGTATTCTACTTTAATGCAAAGAGGACTTTGTTAGATGAGCCAAGATATTCAGGGAAGAAAGCACTGCCAAATATCCCACCACGTTCTATTGTTTCTAAGGGTCTAAACAAAAATTGTCTAAAAAGCACTTACCCCGCTTTGGGGAGCATTTCTTTTTTGTCAAGGATTGAACAGGCTGGCGTGTGTGCAGGCGACCTCTTGGAGCACAGCTGTGACTTGGGGGATGGGGCTGGGACTATTAAAAGGCCAGCGTGTGAAAACGGCTGCAGATGGGCCCTGGCTGCGTCTGTGCTGTGGGAGACGGCTGGTGCCCAGGAAGGGCCCAGGCCCATGGCTCGAACCGAAGGACGAGCGAGGCTGGAGAGCGGGTGGAAGTGAGGGAGGGCTCGGGCGTTTGGGGGTGTCCCGGAGCCTTAGCGGAGGGCTGGAGGGAGGGAGAGGTGTTGGCCCTCTCCGGGGAGGAGGGCCTGGGGCTCCCTGGGCACTGTCCTCAGAGCCAGAGGGAGGGGCCTGAGGGGACACCTGGCCCCGCCTGTTCACCCTCTGGCTGTGCTCCGCAGCTTGGCCGGGGAAAGCCAGGGCATCACAGAACCTGCCAGGCAGCAGCCGGCACTCAGAGGGGCACCAGCCGCCACCGCTGACTGCTGCGTCCTCTGAGTCCTGCTTGGCTGGTTCGTCCACTCATCCATCCATTTGTCTGTTTGCTCATTTATTCATTGCAGTGGCGCGGTTAAGGCTGTGGACTCTGGAGGCAGAGGGCCGGGGGTCACACGACGGGCTCTGTGCCCTTGGACCAGTCTCCTGAGGACTCTGTGCCTCAGTGTCTTCTTTGATGGGGGTAATGGCAGCCTTTGTCTCGTGGGATTCTTGGAGACTGGGCGGGTTTGATAGACACAGGCACACCTTGCAGCTATTGCGGCATCAGTTCCAGGCCCCTGCGAGGAAGCGATTATCGCGATAGAGTGAGTGGCAAATTTTTTGGTTTCCCAGTGCCTTTAAAAGTTACGTTTACCCTCTTCTGTGGTCTATTAAGTGTGCAATAGCATTACATCTAAAAAAAAAAAAAGGAACCCCACAATGAACATCACTTAATTACAACATGGCACCGAGACACGCAGTGAGCACATGCATTGGGAAAATGGCGCTGCTAGACTTGCTTGATGCGGGGTTGCCGCAAAACTTCAATTTGTAAAAATCACAGTATCTGTGATGACCCATAAAGCAAAGCAATAAAACAACGTGTGCCTGTATAAATTTCTTAGAACAATGCCTGGCACAGAACAAGTGCCAAATAAATGTTAGTTGTATTCATTCATTCATTCATTCATTCATTCACGCATTCTGATCTCTATTTGGGGCTAGGCCCCTGGCTAGAAGCCAGGGATACCATCTTAAATCAGACAACCAAAATAGTTATGCAGAAAACAAGGGGCTGAGACAGAGACCGACGCAGTGCAGGACTCCTCTTGACAGTGGTCAGGGAGGCTGGGGTGTGGAGAGGGGAGGACGGCTGTTCCCAGGGGGGAGCATGTGCAAAGGCCCTGAGCAGGAGAAGAAGGACTCACATGGCAGAGGGTGAGAGTGGAGTGAGAGGCAGGCAGAGGCCGGCTTGCGTGGGTCCTGCAGGCTGTGGTAAGGATTGTATTGTGAGTGCATGGTGCAGGTGTAGGAGAGACTCGGGAGCTGGGAAGCAAGGGGGTGGCGTGATCTGAGTTACGTGTTTGAAAGATGGTTCTGGCTCCGGATGGAGAATGAATTGTAGACCCAGGAAGAAGAGTTAGGAGGTTACTGCAGACATCTAAGCAAGAGGTGTGGCTCTACTGGGGTGTTAGTCATGGAGATGAAGCTACACGGATGGATGGATGGATGGATGGATGGATGGATGGATGGATGGATGGGTGGGTGGGTGGATGGGTGGATGGAGGGATGGAGGGATGGAGGGATGGATGGATGGAGGGAGGGAGGGATGGGTGGATGGAGGGATGGAAGGATGGAGGGATGAATGGATGGAGGGATGAGGGAGGGGTGTAGGGACAGAGGGAGGGTGGAGAGAAGGATGAGTGGACAGATGGAGACTGTATTTGCTGAAGGAATTGACAGAACTTGCTGATGCCCTGGATCAGGGAGTGTGATGAGGGAACGGGGTGGAAGCAATCGCAGTTTGAGCAACCGGGGGTGATGTGCCAGGACACCAGTGGGGAAGCTCAGATTGGGTGAAGGGTGGAGGGATCACGCGCAGCCCCACGAGCTGCCATTTTCTTTCCTTGCTCCCTCCATCCTCTGGTCCCCTCTTTTACAAGCAGGTCAGTGGCCAAGGCGGTGGGGCCACCCTGTATCTCCTGACCTTGCCCTGGTTCCTTCTAATTTGTGATTTCAGGAGTTCCGGGTCGCCGGCAGGACGGGCAGCCTCCTGCGTGACGGCATGTGCAGGTGAGCGAGTGTCTCAGGACTCCTTGTTACACCTCTCACAGCCAGGAGCCCGGGACCGGAGGGGGCCGGGCCGGGGTGAGGGTGACGCTGATGAGGTGTCATTAGGAACAATCCCAGACGGCCTTGGCCGGCCCCAAGAGGGGCGGGTTGGGAGGAGCAGGGCCGGTTGTGCAAAGGCAACCGCTCTCAGCTGTTAGAGAAGCAAACACAGACCTTCCCAGCAACCCGGGGGTTTTTCCTCATACCTTGTGGTCACCAGGTGGAATAAATATCTTTGGCCAGGGTGGTTGCCATGGCATCTTGGGGTGGGGCGGATGACAGAACCTGGAAAGAGAGACACATCTTGGCCATTGGAGGTGTGGTTTTGCTTGAGAAATTGGCAAGAAAATTTTCACTCAATTCCACGCCCTAGGGTTAGGCGGGGCATCATAATTAACACGTTAGTTCCTTTCCTAATTGGTTCCCGTCCTAAATCCAAGGCCCAGAGTTACAGGCCTCTCTGCTCTTCCGGGAGCCACACCTTGCATGTGCAGGTGAGCGAGTGTCTCAGGACACCTGCCCAGTAAGGCAGCAGATGAGGAGCTAGGCTGCCGGGCTTGACTCCCAGCTGTGTGACCTTGGCAACTTGTTTAACCTCTCTGAACTTCAGTTTCCTCCCCTGGAAAATGGAGACCAGTACCCACCTCCGAGTTGGTTCCGAGACCTAAATGAGTGAACGTAGAACAGGGCTTCTCAACTGGGGGTGAGGCTCCGCCCCCCGCGGGAGGGGGCGCATCGTGCAGTGCCTGGAGACATCTCCTGTTGTTATAACCGCGAGGGGGATTGCTGCTCTTGGCATCTGGTGGGTAGAGGCCAGGGCGCTGCGAAACACCCTGCCACGCACAGGGCAGCCCCATCAGGGAGAACCAGCCATTCCCAGGTGCCAGCAGTGCCGCCGTGGAGACGCGCTGGCGGGCGGAAGAAGGCCTAACAGTTACTAAATCTTTTGTTTCTTCTTCACCTTGCTGGGTGAAACCTTCCTCTCAGCTGAGACTGGGGGAGAGGGAGGCGGCTGCAAGGTGGGACTCAGCCAGGCAGAACTGGGTCTCCGAGGATGACCGGTCGTCGAGGTGACTGCTCCCTCTGTCCGCCCTCCGGGCTCGGCGGGGCGCCCCCTGCTGGTGGGGACAAGCTACACCTATCGCTTTTCCACCAGCACCAGCACCAGCCCGCAGGGGGCCCCAGAGGACGGAAGTGGCCTCGGCCTCCAAGGCTTGGCGACCCTCCATGTGCTTGGCCCATGCCAGATGGCCTTGCGGGGGAGTGTCTTAGGGTAACAGGAGGTGACAGCACTGGGGAGGGCCCAGGGGTAGCCACGGCCCTGCGGATTCCCAATGTGTTTGATAAATGGGGAGGGGCTTTCTGAGAATCTCCACGTTGGGCAAGTGAGGACATCGTGGGAGTAACATGGGGAAGTGGCGCCATTTTGGTTGTAGACGTTACCTCAGGGAGCCCATTAGGGGAGTGGCAGGGGTTGAGGAAGGAGTGGGGCTGTACCGTGGGCTGAGAAGAGCCTCAGGATGGGGACAATCTACATCCTTGGGAACTGAGGGTCAAAACTGGGGAACATGCAGGTCCAAGGCGTGAGCGAAGTGGAACCAAGTCAAAGCCGGGTAGAAAAAGGAACAGACTGGGGCATGGAAACAAGGCCTGAACGGGGCCTCCAGGCCTGCCCTGGGCCCCGGTGCCCTGGACACTGGCCTTGCAGGGGCTTGGTCCACAGGCTTGGGTTAGAAGCGCGGGTTAAGGTGGAGTGATGTTGTTAGTCCCTGGTTTAGTCAGTCAGAACGGTGAGCTAGTCTTACTCATTGGCCGGTGTAGGTTCTAGGTTTCTTTTCTTCAAGATCTTCCAGAACCTCCTCTCCCTCCCATATTCTTAGGTATGGACATGCTTGCCCATTCTCCTCGCTCCCATTTCTGATGACTATTGTGTTTCCTGGATAGACCCTCTCAACCCACATAAATGGACTTTTAGTTTCCATTAAAGTCTTACCTCATACTGGTGAAGCCATTTTTGAACTGGCTGGAGCGCTTGCTGACAAGAGTTTCTCAAACTTGCTTTCTTGTATTTTCTCTTACCGCACAGGAAGGGTCTTTGATGGGCTGCCTCTGAACTGCCTCTGAATTCTTAAACTATCTGAAATGTGTGTTGCAGCTGGAGCTGCCATTTTATTTGAGTTCTTTGCCTTCTTTTCATGTCCACCAAAATATTTGCAGTTGTTTTTCTCTGCAGGACCATTTTTTCACAAAGCAAGTTTTTGTTTGTTTTGGTTTCAGGATTTTA
Organism: Dasypus novemcinctus; assembly: GCF_030445035.2. Taxonomy (NCBI): domain Eukaryota; kingdom Metazoa; phylum Chordata; class Mammalia; order Cingulata; family Dasypodidae; genus Dasypus; species Dasypus novemcinctus. Next base: position 62,345,792 of record NC_080695.1, read on the forward strand.
AAAAGTCTATGATATAAAATGTTGATAAGGATATAAGTAAATGGCTTATTTCAAAGACTTTTGGTGAAAACAGAAATTTTATCATCACTTTTACGGGCAAAGATATTTTAGCGCAAAAAGGTGCAAAACTTGTAAGTATCCAGAGCTATGAGTTTTCACAAACAACATACTCATATAGCCAACACCAGATTGCAAAATGAGACATATCCAGTCCCCAGAAGGCTCCTTGCTCTCTTCACTTCTCTCAAGGGTCAACACCCTCCTGATTTCTACCTTTACAGATTAATTTTTGCCTGTCTTTGAACTTCTCATCAGTGTAATTACCCAGGATGCTGTCTTTTGTGCCTGACTTCTTTTGTTCAGCCTTATACTTGTGAGATGCATTTGTGCTGCGAGTGGGGGTAGGTTGTGCATTCTTACTCCAGCCTGCATTTCCTGGTGTGCATTTTCTATACTTTATCTATGTGGGGTATTTGGATAGTTTCCAGATGCGTATTGGGGCTATTACCCATAGTGCTATGAACATTCTAGAACCTGTCTTTTGGGGAACGTATGCATGCTTTTCTGTTGTACTCACACCTAGAAGTTGGAATTGTTGAGGAGTTGTTGGGTCACTCAGCTTTGGTGGATACTGCCAACAACTTTCTAAAGTGGTTGTACCAATTTATTCGCCCACCCACACTGTGCGAGCATTCGCCGGCTCACTTCCTCCCCAGGCTTGATTTTGTCTGTCTTCGTTTCTGCCATCTTGGTGGGCTGCGGTGGTTTCTCACTGTCGTTTTAATTTCATTTCCCTGATGTCTAAAGAGATGAGCACCCTTTCAAATGTTTACTGGCCATTTGGAGCTTTGAGCTGCAGCTTCTGGGTGATCAGGCTTTCTCATTAGCCAAGAGTCTCCATTCTGCCTAAATTTGTGCTTAGACAAAGTTGCAAGCGGTTTTGAGCCATGGATGTTCTAGAGCCCCGGTGCAGAATGAAACAGAAATGTAAAACCCTCCCGCAGGAAGACTGTTCAGTTAGTACAAAGAATGGCTTTCAATGTAAGTGGTCAGACACTAAGTGGTACCAGTGACGCTACTGAGGGATTCGTTGTCTGGAAATCATTTCAGTGCCACAAAGACCTACACTTCAGCCCAAGACTTCAAGCCTGGGCAACGGGGAAGACAACAGCTGCCCTGCTGGGGCAGTGGGGCTGGGTTTGAGGAGTTGAGAGGAATTGAGTTTTAGATAAAATGAGTGACAATTACTTACTTTGAAAAAGTAAAATCAGTTGGGTGATGGAGGCAAGTCTTATGAGTCATTTGATTTATTTTTTATCTTTATGAAAATCTATCTTTTCTTTTTTTTTGTAATAAACACACACCCATCAGGACACTGGGCCACCAAGTCTTTTATTCCTCACGGGCACAGGCTTTTTTGGGTCACTTTACAATCCTACTGTACTTTTGTTCGGTCATTTGAACGGCCATTTGAGTCCTTCGCCCCAATGTCCAGGGCATTTCTGGGCAAAATGAGAAGCCAGTGAGAATGTTCTGGACATTTAGCAGCAGGTGCAAATATTTTCCCATGGAGACATTTGGCGTCCAACGCCCAAGACCTGGAGCCCTGAAGGCTCCTCTCTGCGTAGCCCTGGAACCTGCTGTGCCCGTGAACCCCTCTGCGGCTGCCGGCGAGGTCAGCACCTCACTGTGCTTTCTGGCAGCTCCAAGACTTCCAGGTTACATCCATCCTGGGGTCCCAGGTGGAGGATCCGAGGGGTCGCAGGACTGGAGGTGAGACCCCCGGCCGCGGGCCTGGGTCCTGCTCCTGAAGGGGCTGGATGCGTGAGCCCCCCACCCACTCCCGTTGGCTGCTGGTAGGAGTGCACCAAGGCAGGTGGGAAAATCCCAGTTAGGGCGATGCCCCCCAGCGCCCCCAGTCAGAGGCCATCTTGGGCTGACGTCCGAATGGTTCCATCTTTTTGACCTCGTGAAGCCTCCACACCAGGCCAGAGACCAGGAGGGGGCCTTGGGAGTTGTGGTGGGGGGGCCTTGGGGAACTCTCGGCAGCCTCAGGGGGCCTTCTCTAACCCTGCGGAGGTCTGTCACCCAGCGTGCTTCTCCTCCCTTCTGGATTTCATGTCTGCTTAGCTCACCCTTGGCATCGCCCTTGAGAACATTCCGGAAGACACTGGGTGATGGAGCCCCCAGGCCCCCCGAGCCTCCCATCCCCCACCCTGCCAAGTGGAGGCTTTCCTGGACACCCCTGTGCTCTCCCCCCCCAAGCGAAGCCGCCCTTTTGTGACCCAGCCAAGCCTGGAATTACCCCACTAGCTTGTTTCCCAGGACTCCAGGGGCCGGTGGCTTTGAAAGCCCATCAAGCTGGCCCCAAGACACCCATCTGCACAGATGCCTCTTCCTTCTTTATTGCAAATTCATTTGTGAGCACTAAAGCCTTTGTCCTGGGATACCGGGGACAGGACGCTCGGAGGGCAGATGGGGTCTGCGCTGAAAGGCTTAGGGAGGGGGGCTATTGTCTGGGAGCCCCTCATCAGAAATGCTAAGTCAGGAGGCCCCAGGCTTGTCAGCTCCTTGAGGCCAGAGTGACACTTGCTATTCTGGAAGGGGCGGTGCTGTTAGCATTTGCCTAGTCAAAGCCTGGGACCCATGGAGGTCCCCAGACTCCAGTTGGAGCTGGAGAGTTGGCAGTGACCTCCTGGGGAGGTGAAAGTGGGGGCTGTGGGGGGGAGTGGATGTGAGGACTCTACCTCCTGCCCTCCCCACCCTGACCCCACAGACACAGGCACCTTTCTGCTAGGTGAGGGGTGGGCGAAGAGCATTCACTTCCACGCTGGCCCCAGCCCCTCTGCCGATTTGCTGTGTGACCCTGGGCCAGTAGCTTCCTGTCTCTGGGCCTGGTTTCCTTTTCTGAACAGTGACAGAGTCTCTTCTAGCTCAGTTTCTGAGGCCTGTGAGGCTGGAGCTGCATGCTGGGGTGCAAATGCCCTCTGCGCCCCTGAGCAAGTGTGTAATTGCGGGTCGGGGAGGGGGAAGGCTGCGAAGCACCTCCGTGGTGGGCTTGATACTGGCATTAGATGAGAAGCACTTGGCCTTCAGGAAGGTCTAGGGAGCTCACCCCTCACGTGCTGCCAAGGAGACTCTCACCACGCGGTCCAGGCGGTGACAGGCACGGGGCAGCTCTGAGCTGGGAGGTCCCTGTTTTGAGTTGCTGGAAGTCCACGGGAGGCGGGAAGGAAGGCTAGTTGGCCGGACTTGGGCTTCCCATGGGGCGGAGCTCAAGGGCAGCGAGGGTGGCCGGGCTGCTGTCCTCTCTGGATGAAGAGGTGGCAGGTGTGTGGGGGGCTGGAGGCTGATGGCGGTGGGACAGAGCCCCCCAGAGGCGTGTGCGCGCTAAGGGGGCTGTTAAAGGCGGGGAGGCCTGCCCCGAGCCCGGCCCCAGCCCGCAGCGCCGCCCTGGGCCGCTTCCCGCTCCGCTTCGTGCTGCGCGGGGCGCGGGGCCGAGCCGCGCGGGGCGCTGAACGTGAAGCGCGCGGCCCCCCGCAGGCGCCCCCGAGGTGAGGCCGGGGCCCGGGGGGGGGGGGGGGGGGCGGGCCGGGGCTGGGGGACAGGGCCCAGAGCGGCCCGCGCGCCCCCGGTGCACGTCGCCCGCCAGTGTCCCACCGCGCACCGGCGCCGCGGCCGCACGCTGCACAGGACCGAGGACCTGGCCCGCGGCTCCCCGCGCTCTGGCCCTGCCTGGGTGGCAGTAAGTGCGCGGCCCACGGCGCCCCCGCCCCCCCTGCGCTCCCTCCCCCGCCTCCCAGCGCCTCTGCGCCCTCGCCAGCCTCAGCCTCCGTCCCTCCCTCGTCCCTCCGTCTCCCTCTCCCTCTCCTTCCCTCTCTCTCTCCCACTCTGGTGCCTTTCCCCTTCCCCCCTCTCCTCCTTCCCCCCTCTCCCCCTTTCTCCTCCCCTCTCCTACCCCTCCTCCTTTTCCCCTCTCCTCCGTCCCCCTCTCTCCCCCTTTCTCCTCCCCTTTCTCCTCCCCTTTCTCCTCCCCTTTCTCCTCCCCCTTTCTCCTCCCCCTTTCTCCTCCCCCTTTCTCCTCCCCCTTTCTCCTCCCCCTTTCTTCTCCCCCTTTCTCCTCCCCCTTTCCTCCCTCTCCCCCTTTCTTTCTCCTCCACGCTCCCTTTCTCCCCTTTCTTCTCCCCTCCCCTCCCCGTTCCCCCTCCCATCCCCTTCTCCCTCCCCCTCTTCCCCTCCCCCTCTCTCCTTCCCTCCCCCCCTCCCCTCCCCCTTTCTGCTCTCCCCACCCCTCCCTTCCTCACCAGTGCTCAGGCTTCCTGCACAGGGAAGTGTTCTGTGTGGGGATGGGAGGTGACTGTCGGTAATGCTAATAATAACCGGTTATACAGCCCTCAGCCTCAGAGGCAGTGCTGAGACCCACTCTGCTGACCCCGCTGCGCCCCGTTTCCACGCCGAGCCTCTACTGGGGGCGCCTGTGCCTGGACTCTGCCTCCCCTTGGTCCTTCTCGCCTCCCATCAGCCTTCCTCACGCTCCAGAAGCCCTGAGGTGGCCCTCGGGGGGCCCCCCCCGTACGCCCCTCCCTCCGCTGGGACCCCACAGGGCTCCCCGGCTGGGGTCCCCCAGGGCCTGAGCCGCCTCTTGGCCTCGTCCAGCGGCCCGGCCTGCCTCGCGCCTGACCTGCCGCCAGAGCTCCCGGGCTGACGCGCTGAGGGGGGCCTGGTGCGCCCACTGGACACGGCGGGGCCCCCCCCGGGACGGCGAGCGCTGTGCAGATGCGGACCCTCTCCTCGCTCACCCTGCTGCGCGAGATGCCCCCGACCCGGCCGCCACAGGTGACCGGAACCTTCCCCAGTGGCCGCCGCCCCTGGCTGTGGCACGGGGTGGGGCTCAGAGGGGCCTGGCAGCCTCCAGAGGGTCTCAACCATGGTTCTA